>NW_017731364.1:2290411-2321830 GCF_001890085.2 Hipposideros armiger | reverse complement strand
CCGCCACCGCCGCCGCCGCCGCCGCCGCCGCCTGCCCAGCGGCCCGGGAGGCGGAGGCGCGGGGGAGGAGGCCCCGCTTGGGTCCGCAGCCCCGGATGCTGCATGACTTCATCCTTCCGCCGGCTCTCCTGCTGAGCTAGGGCAGGTCCGGCAGCTAGCCCGCCGTCCGCGCCCCGCCGCAGTCCCGCGCCCACCCCGCGCCCGCCATGTCCGAGATCCTTCCCTACAGTGAGGACAAGATGGGCCGCTTCGGCGCCGATCCCGAGGGCTCCGACCTCTCCTTCAGCTGCCGCCTCCAGGACACCAACTCCTTCTTTGCGGGCAACCAAGCCAAGCGACCCCCCAAGCTGGGCCAGATCGGCCGAGCCAAGAGAGGTACGCGGCCGGGGCCGGGAGTCGCCGTCTGACCCAGAAACCCTCTGCCAGCTGCGGTTCCCCGCCGAGCTTCCGCAGCTCTTGCCGCAGACCAGCGCAACCAGCTGCGGTTTCGGGGGGGGGGGTCCCCGCTGCAGTGTTGTCTCCCTCTTCCCCTCTCCTGGGAACGCAGTGCTTCGGATTCGATGCTCGCCACCTCTGGAAGTCGAGTCCTGGCACCCGGGCGAGGGGGAGGGGCCAGCCGGGGCATTTGGGGCTGCCTGGAAGTGGGAACGTGGGGCGACAAGCCGCTGCTTCAGAGGATAAAACGCCGAGCCGGTGGATGCTACGGAAGAACCTTCGGGTGGGGAGGAGGAACGTCCGATTGGAGAGAGGGCAGGGGGCTGGGAGATAGGATGTCCTGGTTATTTACATGGGGAGGGGCTCTGTTGGTGCCAGGATCGGAAGAGGGGTCCAAACCGCAAGAGGATTAGGTTAGGGAGAGGGTTGGACCAGCTGTAGATTCCGTTTGAGGAGGGGGTTCAGTTGCAGTGAGGGTTGAAGAGGGAGATTCCATGAGCAAAAGGTTTCTTATCAGCTCGGATGGAGGACAACTCAGGCGGCGGGAGGGTTTGGATGGCAAGGTTGAACGGCTGGAGCCTTAGGAAGAGGGGGCGTTCCTCCACAGAGAGGGGAGGGGGTCTGTGGGAGCTGGCCTCGGCAGCGGGTTGGGTCGGCAGGAGAGTTGGATGGGGAGGGCACTGTGGCTCGGGGGTCGAGGGGCGTCGCTGGGCCACGGGCAGTAGCTGAGCAGGGCGCGAAGACGCGGGGTCCATTCTCGCCGCCGCCCCCCGAGGCCGCGTGGCTGACGCGCTTTCTCCCTGCACAGTGGTGATCGAGGATGACCGGATAGACGACGTGCTGAAGGGGATGGGGGAGAAGCCGCCGTCCGGAGTGTAGACGCGCCGGCTCGGGCGGCAGGCTCCGGGCCCAGCCCCACAGCGGCCAGGAGCGCGGGCCGGCGATGCGGCTGCCGGCGCCCCCCGCCCCGGCCCAGGCGCCCGCGGGCGGGGGCCGCAGGGCCGCGCCACCTCTGAGTTAGAGTCGCTGCTGCCGCCGCCAGGCACTCCGGAGCTGTCCGCTTCAGCACCACGGCGGCGGCGGTAGCGGCGGCGCGGACCCGCCCGGAGCCCGCCGTCGCGCTCATGCACTTTAGAACCTCGGGCCGCAGCCCCACCCCCCACACCGGAACGGACAGAGACCCGCGGCCATCAGCCCCCGGTCCGCCCCCTCCCGCACGGCTCCCTTACCCCGCCCCTCTGGCCAGTCTGGTCTGCAGACCCGGCTGCCCACCCGTGTCGGACTGCGTGCGTGGCCAGGGATGTTTGGCTGCGTATTTGCATGAGCTTCCCACCCACCTGAGCCCAGCCCTCGGGGCCTCTCCTCGCCCCCACCCCTGTCTGGCGTGACCCTAGCCTCAGCCTCTTTCTAAGGGACTTCCTCAGCACATTTGTATTTTTATATCCGACTCTTTGTTTACTGCCTCCCCTCATGGTTCATGCCCTCCACCCTCGGTCTCGTCCTCGCTCTTCTGCGCCTGGCAGATAGGACGGGTGTTGAGGCTGGGAATGGACAAGCCCCCAACATGATAACCAACACAAGGCCAGTCTGCCCAGGCCTGACCCCAGGAGGTTTTCTGGCAGACCCTCCCCTCAAGGTATCACCTTCCAAGGGCCCAGGTCTGATTTTACCTTGAACCCCTGCGCCCTGCCCCTGGGAACCCAAATAGGGACTGCTCTGCACCTTTGGATGACACCTGTGGCCCTAGAGATGTTCTCGACCCAGGGGTGTCCTTTGTAAATGTTCCTCCATCCTCACTGTACCAGGAGTGTGAATAAACACAGAACTCCCTGTGTGTGTGTGTGTGTGTGTGTGTGTGTGTGTGTGTGTGGCCGCTGCTTTGGTCTATTCAGGAGCCAGGCCCAAATGGCTCCAGTCCCTTTTGGGGAGCGGGGAAGGTACTTGGGAATCTCAGATGCATGTTGCTGGCAGGGAAGGGTTGCCAAGTAAACACAGGCAGGTGAGCCTGGCCTGAGAACACCACTACAATGTAGACTCCTTGGGTAAATATACAACCTAAACAGGTCATCAGAGTTGGGGCTGGAGCTAGAGGGTCAGAAGCATAAGGCAAAGTCTGCAGCCTCCTGTGGATAAATCCAGGTTGAATGGGGCGCAATAACAGGCCCCAGGGATGCAGGTCTGAGTCTGGCTGGCATGCAGAGGGGCTGTGCTGAGCTTTGCTGCAGAGGACAGATCTCTGGTGGTTCGGTATGGCGGGAGAGGAAGTTGGGGAACCCAGGAGAGAGCTGAGGAACCCAAGAAAGCCAGAAACGTGGGGTTTGGGATCTAGTTTAGCCTGGGCTATATTGTTTCATGTGAGGTTGCTCCCATCAGCTCTAAGGCTTGCCCCTGGGATGTGAGCACCTTGGACCCAACCCTAAGCCCTGAGTCAGGAATTCCAACAACTTGAGGAGTCCAGGGCAGGAAGGCAGGAAAGGCTGGAGGACCATGCTTCTGACCTCACAACTGAATGGCACTGAGGAAGTCCTCGTGATCTGAGTCCTGGAGAAAGCAGGGTGAGGTGGGAGGTCTGGGGGGTGAATGGATCTGGGCCCCAAGGGCCAGCTGGGCTACACTGAGCTCTTTGCCTTTGTGCATGAGGTAGAGATGGAAGTGGAAACCGCTGCCGTAGGTTGCATGCCTCAGAGACCAGCCGTAATGAGCTTGGGCATAGTGTCTGGTCCGAAAGTGGGGGGCAGCAGAGGTCAGCGAGATGAACCGGCCCCCAGGAACCAGCACCCGGCTCACCTACAAGGCAGACAGAGAAGCCATCAGTGAGGAGTCCATCTGCAGGTTCTCAAAGGTCAGTACTACTCCAGATGCCCTCCCAGGTACAACCCTATATCCAGCTTTCCGTGGCAAAAGAGTGAGCATCCTCCTGTGCTCCTGGTCATTTCATGGGGGTAGGGCTGTATTCTATTGGGTTGTCAGAAAAATCATGACGCATTTTTGCAACAAAAAAACAGAAAAAAATACATCATGACTTTTCCGACAACCCAATAGGTAGGAGCATGGGGGTGCTATCAGATGCAGGGAACACTGCTTTCCTGCCAACTGCTCACCCTCCAGTCTTATCTATCTGGAACCTGGCAGCTACCTCATCCCTATGGCAACCCAGTAGCCAATCATCAGCCTCTATAAGCCTGTCTATTCCAGCCTCCTATAATTTTGACCCAGCATAACCTTTTCCTTTCTTCAGGTAATGACAGTCCTCAGAGTGACTGCTCCAAACCATGCCTCCTGGTTTCTGAGTTCTTCCAGACTCCTGAAACCTCAACCCTTCATCCCCACCTCTTAGCCTGCCCACCTCTCTTGTTGCTTCCTCACCTCACTCAGCACCTGGTCCACAGTGTGGATACCTTCTGAGGACACGGTCCAGGGATCCCGTTCTCCAGCCAACAGGGCATCCAGCGTGCCCTTCTCAAGCACCACATCGAAGGAGCCACTGGGAAAGCCCAGTGCCCGTACATCCATAGTCTCCCAGCACAGCGTGGGCACATGGGCATAGCGAGCCCGCATGGCGGCCACCACTACTGACGAGTAGTCCACACTGGTCACATCAGGGAAGCCCCCGAGGAACAGCTCATAGCTCAGGGCACTGTTCCCACAGCCTGGAGTGCAAAGAGGTGGGTGGCAAAAGGGCTAGGTTAGCTTTGGTTTTACCCTCCCCAATTATCCATCCACTCTTGGCCCATTTTCTGTCAGCCCAAACCCTCCTGTATTGAGGGAGAAGCGGCATGGTACAGAAAAGAGCATGAGACTTGGAGTCATAGACCTGGGCACATATCCTGGCTCTGCCATTCCTAGATGTGTGTAACTAGGAACTTGGATTTTCTATTCAGAAAAATGAAGATAACAAGATATAGCCTGTATGTAGGATGTGCCCCACTGAATTTAAAAACTAAAACAGCTGGAGAGTAGCTGAAGGAGCTCTGAACTTAGGCTTTCAAAGATCTGGCTTCTGATATTCCTAGTCATACTACCATGTCAAGTCACTCGACGCTGAGCCTTAGTTTCCTCAAGATCAGAATGGGTAATATTGGCATCATTAGGATCATAATATTATGATAGGATAATTTTAGTAGTATCCTAATCCTTGTCCTCTGGGACGATATCATGTTACAGGTTATTATCCTACTTTGGTGTCCAAGGCAGAGTAAAAGTGAAGGGGAAACTAGGTGGGGACACAGTGGAGATGCTACCTTGTAATTCCTTAATGTGTGTACTAAGCACTACATATTGGGTTCTGCTGAAGAGTATGACTCCCTGCCCTTAAGGAGCTCATTCTCTGGTGAGAGGAACAGATGTGTAATCAGGAAACTGCCACATAATGTGATCAGTATTTCAATAGGGACAGGCTGTGGGAGCACAGAGGATGGTCCCTGTCCCCACTTTAGGTGTGTCGGGCAAGGGTTTCAGGGAAGCTGACAATCAGAGTCTTGAAGAATCCTAAAGCTCTGTGGCAAAGCAGTCCCAAAGAGGGAGGGCAGGGTCAGGTGCAAGACCTAGTGGAGATTAGAGGGATGATATGGTTCTGAAGCTCAGACAGACAGCACGATTTCCTTTGAAGATCTGTTGGCCTCATCCAGGCCCTCTTGTGGTCAGTCTGACAGCTCTTGGAGGCCCCACATGGGGATGCCCAGCTCTTGGGATTAGATTGCCTTTAATCCCCATTTGTGTCCCTAAGAGGATCACAGGATCAGCTGTTGGGATAGCCCTAATCTAGCAGGGCTTGACACCTGGGCAGGGCACCCAGAGGCTGCTGGCTGGTCCTCAGCTGCCCCTTTCTGTGTTGCTCAGGCCCCAGGGCTCAGGAAGGGTACTACTGTCTTGCCTGGGAAAAACCAATGCATGCTTCCCCACAGCAAGCTCTGGTAGATACACCACCTGGGATGGAAGCTGGACAAGAGACGCTAACTCAGTTCAGGCTGAAATCCCACTGGGTTCTCTGACCCACAATCCCTTTACCACCCTACACCTGACCTCATGTGCCTGCAGAGCTCTTCCCAACTGCAGACAAAACCAAATATCCTTCCTTTATTTCCCTTAGCAAAGCAGTGAAATCTTCCAAGAGAACTTTACCAAAGGTGAAGGAAGAACAAAGTCTGACCACAAGGCCAGTCATGCTTACAAAGTAGTGATTTCTGATCCTTCTGCCTCAGTGATTTGGGACTAGCAACTAAGATGGGGCTTGGAAAGGCCCTGGAGAAATAAGTCAGATCCAAGAACCCATTACATGGGAGTCCAGAGCTATGTGGATGCTCTCTTAACACCAAGAGACTGAGCTGTAAGCCAGAATACCAATTCACTCATTTACAACAGGAAATATAGCCACCATGGGTACTTGACAATCAATCCTCTGGTCAGTCCCTTCTCTTTCTATAGGAAATACAAATTGAAGCCAAATTATGACCAGAAGATTCCTGTGGAGCATGGAGTCAAACAAGAAGAATCAGAGACGTATACTGATGGCAAAGTTGGGGCAGCCATATGCATTCATGTGCTATGAGGATATTCTAAGCCACAGGGACCAGACACACAGTTCTTAGGCAGGGTACTATGTTTTCTGAACAGTCCATGATAAGCTGCCCCTCTGACTCTCATTTTCAATAATAATGATAACTAACAGTGATTGAACACTGGGTCCTATGCTAAGCATTTGATAAAAATTATGTTTATTTTCATAGTACTTTAATATAGAAAATAACTATTATTATCATTACCATTTTCTAGATGGGAAAACTGAGACTGAGCAAAGTGGATAAGGAACTTTCCTAAGGTCACATGGTCCAGCAGTACAGTCAGACTTTGGATACAGGCCTGTCTCATGCCAGAATCAGAGCTCTTAAACCCCTGTGCTACACTGTCTCCCAGTTTTCAAGAGGCCCACTCACCTTCAGTTGTGACAGTCCATCCATATCAATATGACCACTAGGCTGTAATTCATGGTGTTGTCATTTTACTCATTTCAAGAGATTTCTAGATGCCTCTCTATGCCCATCTGTGTGGTGCAACAGGAGAAACAGAAGCTCTGGAGTCAGTTGGCACCCTTACTTAGCACTTACTTGCTGCATGACAGTAGTGGACACTGTCAATGCTCTGACCAGATCCCCTTGGAGTGTCCCTAAGTTTTGGTGTATCCTTGCTTCTGACAGTTTGCATCTGTGACTCTTCAGGCTGAAACTACCCTCAGGAAAACTTGGCCTGCAACCACAATCCTGCTTGGCCTCTTCCCTTTCCTGTTCCCTCACTCTTTTACCAATTTCTCCTGGGAGCACATCCCTAACAAATGACTAGGACATCAATACTAATCTTAGGATTTGCTTCCGGACCCAACCTGGAACAACCTGGAGCAGGGATCACCAAATCCAGCTTGCTTCCTGTTTTTGTAAATAAAGTTTTATTGGAACACCGCTACTCTCATGTACTTATGTATTGTCTGTGGCTGCTTGTCCACTATAACAGCAGTACTGACTAGTTGTGACAGAAACTGCATAGCCCACAAAACCCAACATATTTCCTATTTGGCCATTTTCAAAAATAGTTTATCAATGCCAAACCTAGAGTAAGTCTACTAATACTTATCACTCACCTCTCAAGGTTGTCACAAAGATTAAATAAGTTAGAAAGAACCTAGTACATTCCCTAGCACCCACCGAGTAAATGCTCAACTTGTTTGTTGAGGTGGAATGTAACATAGGGTACTCCCTAAGTTGTGGGTTCTCTTTTTAGATTTTGGGAATACATAGAAAGTTTTCCTTTTTGATTTTTAGACTTTTCTCCCCTCTCTCCAAAAAAGGATATCTCCCAGTCAAGAAGATTTTAAGGCTGTATTATTCTGCCAATCACCAGCATGAAAATCACTGTGCGCTTGTTAAAAATACGGACTCCTAGGACCTACCTTGGGCTGTCCCTGGAATTATAATCTCAGGTTGGGTCCAGCATTCCAGGTGATTCTGATGCACACTAAAGCTTAAAAGACTAAGATCTATGGTAAATCTATAAATAAATGCAATGGTTTAAAAGCACAAAATCCAAGGGTTTTCACCTCTGGGGAGAAGGGGTTTGGGAGGACTACACAGAAAACCTTGAACATACCTGAGGCTTTTTATTTTGGCAGGCATTGTTTTAGTTATTTTTCATACTCACTCAATTGCCTTAAAAACCTGATAAAAAAGTACTCTTATTTTTGTTAAGACTAAGAAAATGGAGGCACAGAAACTTATGTATTTTGTTCAGGATTGTATAGCTAAGAGTCCATGATTTTGCCCATTATTCCACAGCTAAGATTACATGAGCCTAGATTCCAAAAGAATTGCCGTATTTTGTTGTGTATAATGCGCTCCCATGTATAATGACACCCATGTTTTAGGCCCAAACTTTCTGGGAAAAAAGTCTTTCGTTTTAATTTTTTTAATTCAAATTTTTACTTGTTTACATTTATATACTTGCTTTTTGTATTATAAAGGAATTTTAGCATTTATTTTATAACATTATGGTACAAGAAATTTTATGTAACAAATAATTACAAAACACAAGAACAGATACAAAGTCCAATAAATTTTATGTACCAGTAACAAATTTATGAGATATACACATCATGGAAGGCCAAGAACTCTTAGTCTTCGTCTGTAAGTTCAACAAAACTGATTATTGTATTCCAGAGTATTATTTTGCATATGAATATCATTATTGATTTCTAGAGTTACACTTTCTTTTTTAAATATGTAATTTTATTTGATGGGCGCAGCTCACAGTAGCCCATGCGATGATCAAACCAGCAACTTTGGTGTTATTAGCACCACGCTCTAACCAACTGAACTAACCGGCCATCCCTAGAGTTACACGTAAGCATAAATAAAAGAATTTAAAACACTTACATAGATACGGAATTAGTACTACGCATGTATAATGCGCATCCTTATTTTTCTCTCACAAATTCTGGGCCAAAAAAAGTGCGCATTATACACAGCAAAATACGGTAGCTGCCTCATGAGTCCAAGTTCTCAAGCTCTAGGTTATACTTCCTTCTAGTACTAGGAATGTTCTATTTTTCAAACTGAGTAGGGCATACACACACATATTAGATTTACTATTTAAACCCTACATATACTGTATTATAGATGTCTTTTATATATGAAATATTTCACTTAAACATATACATGCTTTTATAAATACCAAAATAAAAACTAATTAGAATGAAACCCATTGTTCAATCAAACTTTACTAGAGCCCCCAAGACTGGCAGTGGGAGAAAACCCCGAGGGGGCAGCTGGACCTCTCAGGAAACCCACCTTGCATCCCAATACCTGTTCCTTTCGGGGAATCGCACCAATCTCGGCTGCAATCTCCCCCTCTGACCCCAGAGGGCGCTGTCCTCACCGTCACTGCACGCGGGGCAAAGGACTAAGTTTTAATCAGAGCTTGGAAAGTGATGATAGATAAGTACGTCTAGGTGACAATAGCTCCCGGGGCCCATCAGCGCAAACAGAAAAGCGGTAGGCATTGTGCTTGAGGTGCCTGCATGTGCCTTATCCGACTTGAACTCGCAGTCCCATTTCTAGAAGTAAGTCCGAGGCTCAGAACGAGTTTATGACTTGTACTAAGTCATAGAGCCAACTAGCATTGGGACTTGAACTAATCCTCTGAGCTCTCCAATGCTCGAGGCTGCCTTCCGAGGGTAGGGAACGGGCACTGGGTCATCTACCACGCTCAGAGAGACTGTCTTTCTTCGGGGGCAGGGAGCGAACTAGGAATCGCTTGGCTCCTGTTTGCCCTGGCTAACTAAATACTGGCGAGATTCTGAAGGTACTGGATCTTGGCTCCTGACTGAGACGTCCTCTGAGAGGGGCAGACAGAGGCGAAGAAATCGGACGGGGCCTGGCCGGGACGGAGCCGGTCCAGTCAGCTCCACCTGGGCTGGGCAGCGCCAGGACTACCCACCTAGCACGAGGATGCGGTCCTCGGGCCGCAGTTCCGGGTCTAGTAGGGCACGAAAAGAGGAGAAGTCCCCGAACCACTCGTAGGGAGCAGAGTCGGCCGCGTCCCGGTAGCGTTGGTCCCAGTACTGGACCTCTCGGTACCCGCAGTTCTGCTTTGGTAACTTGGGCAGGGGTCCTGGGGCCCCCGGAGAGGCCATGCTTGCTGCTGCGGGGCCTGTAGAGGTGCCGGCCGTCACCTTTAGGAGAAGGCGTGGCCTTTGTGTCTCCGCCCACCAGTTGCAGTTGCTCAACATAAACACGTGGAACTTCCGTCTTCTGCTTAGCGCGCTTCGAAGAATCCTCCGGCTGGAAAAACAAAACAAATCACACGACTCCTCCGTCTGGGAAAACTATGCTGTCCAGACCCTGAGTCCTCCGGCTGTACTTCTTACTTACGTCTGAGAGCCATACTGGTGGTGTCAGACTCACTCGAGCTCATCACTGTCCCCTTTCATATCTTAATTTTGACCAGCTCTTTCCATTAAGGAGTAATTAATGAAAGGTTACTTTCTTCCTAGCTTCGTGCACCCGGAAGGCTCTGAGGAGTGGCAGGAAGGACGCAAAGGTTTTGCCCTCCAGGAAAGACTGACATGAACAGAGATATTCCCAACACAGGCGAAGTGCTATGCTGAGCGGGGAAAAGGGACGGGCAGAAAGGTGGTTTTTCTGGGCAAAGGTTCCATCCACCTTAGCTCCTATGTGTCCAGGGCTAAGTATATACTGAGGAGTAAGATCATTCCTGCTCGTACGGGGCGTGCAGTCCATCAGGGGAGACCGATGTAGAAGTAAATTTTAGTGGGGTAAATCAGGACTCTGGCAACTCGGGTCAGCGCTCAGTTCGTTAGGACACGCAGCGCGCGGAGCGGAACTTAAGTTCCAAAGTGTCGGGCTTCCAGGGTGGCGGGCCCACACAAGCGGCGCACCGTCAAAATGGCGGCGGGCACGCGGAAACGCGGCCGGGGGGGACCCGCTGCCCGGGCGGCGGGACTCTGCGAGCAATGGCTACGGCGCGTCTGGCAAGAGCGGCGCCTACTGCTGCTGGAGCCGCGCTACACGCTGCTGGTGGCCGCCTGCCTCTGCCTGGCGGAGGTGGGCATCACCTTCTGGGTCATTCACAGGGTGGCATGTGAGTGCGCCGAGGGGGAGGGGAGGGAAAGGGAGGGAGGGAGGGAGGTGAACCAGAATCCCCCACCTAAACCGTGACTTAGATTCGGAGCCAAATCCACCCCAGATCCACTCAGTCATCATTTGCAGACTCATATCTTTTACCCAAGTCCCAAGCCTGCTCCACAGAAAACCGAAACCCCATCGTGATCCCTATGACGGAAGGGACGACGCTAGAGATAGGCCTTCTGCCCAGAACGTACAACCTGCCAGGCTAAGAAATAAGAAAGTAAACCAACCTGGAAGTCAAAAGACCTGAGTCCGAGTTAATGTACTGCTGCTGCTGCTTGTTTCTGTTGCTTTGGACATATCACTTCCCCTGCTGGGTCTCAATTTTCTCATCTATTCAGTTTTGGGGACTTGAAAGTATTCTCAAAGATGGCATTTTGTGACTACTTGAGTCTGTTTGGCATTATTGGCGGCTTTTTTCCAGGCTGAAAACACTGGGCTTTCTTGCTAAAGATCACAAATTCAACACATTTATTTAGTGCCTATTATATGTCTAACTATGTTAGGTAGCAGGGGTACAGTGGTGAAAGACAAGCACATTTCATACTTGGGCGTGTGAGCCTGGACAAAGATAAGTTAGCAGAAAATTATAAGGCATCATATTCATCATAACAGTAGTAAGACAGAGTGATATAAAGGACACAGCAGGACACTTAAGCCAGACTTGAGGAGTCGGGGAAAGCTTCCTAGAGTCCCCTATGGAAGGTAAGAACTGGCCTGTTGAGGAAGAGAGAAAAGGGGAGGAGTGCTGTAGGCAGAAAAGGATCCTGTATAAAAAACCAGTTAAAAGGGAAAGTGGTTCTTCGGAGAAACAAATTTTTTAGAGCTGAAACATATTGTAGAACACAAGCAAGGGTAGTACTGAGAAATGAGATGGCATAAGTTGAGACCAGATCATGAAGGAGTCTGTAAGCTGCATTAAGGAGATAGTTAGCATGGTGATTAAGAATTTGGGACCCCATGAATTCTAATTTCAACTCTACCCTTCTTAGCTCGCTGATCTTAATTTCAATAATTCATAGGTTCCTCTTCTAAAAATGGGAATAATAGAGTTTGGTTTTTATCTTAAGCACCTTGGGGAATCATTGAAGGGTTTTAAGCAGAGAAACATGATATGATTTCTATTATAGGAAGAGCCCTCTGGTTGCAGTGTGGCAAATATATTGTGGTGAGGTGAAAGTGGAAGCTGGGAGCCTAATTATTTGCATCATTGAGGCTAGAGATTATGTTAGGCCCAAGTTTGATTATGGATGAGACAGTAGAGATATATAGGATGAAGAATAGGCAGGACATGGTGACTGGGGGTTGGAAATGAGAGAGAAGTAAGTATCAAAGATGTTACCCAGGTTTGTGACCTGGGCAGCTGGGAGGTTGATGGTGCCGTTCATGGAATTTCAAAAGGGGAGCAGATTTAGAGTAGGAGATTATGAGTTCAATTACAGATATGTTGAGTTTGAGATGCCTGGGTTCACCCAAAGAATGTCAGGTAGGCAGTTAGATAAGGGATTGTGATAGAAATCCTGAGAATGAGCTGGAACTCTGTGCTTTGATCAGCTGGAGTTGTAAGGGGCAGACAAGTTCTGGACCTGGAAGTAACCACACTGTCCCATCCTTTTCCAGATACAGAGATTGACTGGAAGGCCTACATGGCTGAGGTGGAGGGTGTCATCAATGGCACCTATGACTATACCCAACTGCAGGGTGACACTGGACCTCTTGTGTAAGTGGGGATAGTAGGTCCAGTGAGGATGTGAGGTGCTGACCAGGCTGGCTAGTCTGACCCAGATGCACATTTCCTCCCCTCTTCCAGGTACCCAGCTGGCTTTGTGTATATCTTTATGGGCCTATACTATGCCACTGGCCAGGGCACTGACATTCGCATGGCCCAGCACATCTTTGCTGTGCTCTATCTGACCACCTTGCTGCTTGTCTTTTTGATCTATCATCAGACCTGCAAGGTAAGTCCACACTACCAGGACCAGAGTCCCCAAACTGGGAGGGCTGGGGAGTGGGGATGGCCCAGGGTTGGTGAACTGACCTTCTTCCCCACTGTGCCCACCTCTCAGGTACCTCCCTTCGTCTTTTTCTTCATGTGCTGCGCCTCTTACCGTGTCCACTCCATCTTTGTGCTGCGACTCTTCAATGACCCAGTGGCCATGGCGTTGCTCTTCCTTAGTATCAACCTTCTGCTGGCCCAGCGCTGGGGCTGGGGCTGCTGCTGTTTCAGGTCAACATCCCTCCCTTTTGGTCCCCTTTGTTTTTGTATTTCCATCACTTTCTCCCCAATTTTCTGCAGCAGAGGGAGTAAGGGAGTGGCCAGACAATGTGGGTCAGTTAGGGCCCCATTAGGTAGTCCGATCTGTAGAAGATCTCCACCCCAACCCCCAACACACACACCGACTCTTCCCATCCTCTCTTCCTTCCAGACAGCATCTGTTGTTGGAGTTGGTCATTGAACAACCTTAATACTTAGTATACAAAGGGTGCCCCCCAAAAAGTACACACATTTTAAGAAAGGAAAAAACTGTATTAAAATTGTAATACTCAATATATACCAATAACAAAAGGTGAATACAAGTCACGTGTATACATTTTTTTGGCACACCCCACTCCCACCCCCACCCCGTTTATTTGCTCATTCAGTCTGGTCATAGAGACTCGGTGTCTGCTTCCTACCCCCAGCCTCTTGCCAGGCTACCTTACCCTCCCTCCTGCAGTTCTGAGTGTGGGCCCCATCCCGGAGCTTGCTGGTCAGGGAGGGGAGGAGTTGTTGTGATGGGGGGGTGCATCTTGGGGTGGGCACCTGGCCCTGGAGCTGATCTCCACCCTCTCTTCTACCTCCCCTAGCCTGGCAGTCTCTGTGAAGATGAACGTGCTTCTCTTTGCCCCTGGGTTACTATTCCTTCTCCTCACACAATTTGGCCTCCGTGGGGCCCTCCCCAAGCTGGGCATCTGTGCTGTCCTACAGGTACTCCTGCCCCACCCCTTCCCCTTTTTAATGAAGGGAGGCCACTCTGGCCTCTTCCAGCCTTGAGACTTCCTGAAAGCCAAGAGACAGGGCAGTGGACTGGGCAGCCACTACCTCTGGGCTTTGGTTTCTTTAGCCATAAAATAAGGGTGTTTAACTAAATGGTCTCTTAGGGCATTTCTAGCTCTGCCCATTTATGACTCGGTGAATCCAAACTTAAAACACTGTCATTACCTGCCTCCTCAGCTTCTTTGGCCCCAGTCTCTGGTCTGGAGGGTTTGGAGGGGTGGCTTTCTTGCTATTCCTAATGAGAATTAGGGAACTTCTGAGACCTACACCCTGTTCCCATTCCTCTCAGTGATTAGCATGAGGCTGGGGGTGAGCCTGGGCAGCTCTGCTGATATCACGCCCATCCTCAGGTAGTGCTGGGGCTGCCCTTCCTGCTGGAGAACCCAGTCGGTTATGTATCCCGCTCCTTTGACCTTGGCCGCCAGTTTCTCTTCCGCTGGACGGTGAACTGGCGCTTCCTCCCTGAGGCCCTCTTCCTGCATCGTGCCTTCCACCTGGCACTGTTGGCCACCCATCTCACCCTGCTCTTGCTCTTTGTTCTCTGCAGGTGGCACAGGTGAGAAGGGAGCAGTGCCTTGGGCAGAGTTGGGGAAAGAAGGAGCGAAGGGCCTGGGCTTTAGGGGCTGCTTGGGGGAGATTTTGAGCTCATGGGGGTACGTTTAGAGCTTGGCCCATGATGGGGGTTTGATAAATGTCTGAATGGCTTCTCCCCAGGACAGGGGAAGGTATCCTGTCACTGCTGAAGGATCCCTCCAAAAGGAAGGTTCCACCCCAGCCCCTCACACCCAATCATATCCTTTAAATCACGGGAAGGTAAGTCTTGCCCTCTCCAGGTGCAGATGGGGCCCCTGGTCAAGTAGCCCTGGATGGCTGGAGGCCTGGGGAGGGAAAAAGAGGCACCAGTAATAGTTACAGGGCCCATTCATAGAGCTTCTACTCTGTACCAAACACTGCGCTGAGCATTTACATATTTAAGCATATTTTATTCTTAATTCTAAATATTACTGAATGATCATTATGTGTGCTCACCCTCTGCCTAGTGCTGTGCTAAGAGATTTACACACATTCTAACATTTACAGCTTATAAGAGACCCTGATGTAGGCAGGTATTTTTATTATCCTCATTTTCAGATGGCAAACTTAGGGCTTTAAGAGATTAAGTAATTTACCAAGGTCACCCAGCTAGTAAGTGACGGACTCACTAGGCCTTACAGCCCTAGATTAATTACTGTCTCCACGTTAGATTGAGGAGCAGGTCCAGAGAGGTTAAGAAACTTGCCCAAAGGCATGCGTCTAGGAATAGCAGAGTCAGGGGGCTGTCTGACCCAAAACCTTTTGCCCCTCTGCTTTGGAACCTCTCTGCCCGCCCACACCTCCAGCCCCATCTCCTGCCCCTTCTGCTCCTGCCCTTGGCCTTGACCACTGCATACAGATAGTTTCTACCCTCTTCACCTCCAACTTCATTGGTATCTGCTTCAGCCGTTCTCTCCACTACCAGTTCTACGTCTGGTATTTCCACACGCTGCCCTACCTCCTGTGGGCCACGCCTGCACGTTGGCTCACACACCTGCTCAGGTACTGGCTGGGACACCCTGGGGGGTGGGGGAGAGGGAAGGGCTAGGGAGCTCCTCATCCCAAGGCTGTGACCATGGAGGGGCTGGGGGTGAGCTGAAGGGCTGGGGCCCAGGAACGACAAAACCTGGAGCTTATTTCTCATCTGCAGGTTGCTGGTGCTGGGGCTCATTGAGCTCTCCTGGAACACATACCCATCTACGTCCTGCAGCTCTGCTGCCCTGCACGTGTGCCATGCTGTCATTCTGTTGCAGCTGTGGTTGGGCCCCCAGCCTTTCCCCAAGACCATCCAGCACAGCAAGAAAGCCCACTGAGATCTACCTCTACCCCATTTTCAGGACCCTGATGCAGATGGACTCTGTGCCCTCCCTAATAAACTTTACCAAGTCCATTTCTGTGCAGCTTTCATGGAGGTGCCTGGACCAAGCTGTGAGGGGCATGTACACAGCAGATAAAGAACTTATTCAGGCAGTCCTAAGAGGCACTTTATTGCATAGGATTTGGGGACTGTGGCTCTCTCCCTTTCCACTGCACTGCATAGAGCTCAGAGGGGAACAGGCAGGGGGGTGGGAGGAGCAGGAGAGAGCACACGCAGGCACTTTCTGTGGGGGCAAGAGGATTCTGGGAAGGGGATGAGAAGCAGTGAGGGGTAGGCTCTCACCAACCTACCCCTTCCCAGCACCGAGAAGCCCGCCCTGGGTGGCAGTGACTTGAGTGTGTTGGGGGGGGCGCCAGCCCGAGCAGTGGGCAACCCTCACATGTTTGCAGGGCTGTAACACAACAGGTGTAGCTGCAGGTTCTGATCCCAGTGGCGCAGCAGCAGGAAGAGACCCCGGGCTGCAGCCTTGAGGGCAGCCAGGTCAAGACCGTCAGGCAAGTGCTGTGCCTGCAGCCAACAGTCGGCCTTAGCTGCTGCCAGTTCCCATTCGCCAAAGGCAGCGGCACAGCGGTGCTCCAGCCACGCGAGGGCCACTGCTGTGGCCCAGGTCCGGCCCCGCAGGTCGGCACCAACTGGCCCTTCTGCCCCCTCCGAGGCCTCAGTGTCTGAGCCCCGCCCACTGTCCACCTGGCCTGGGCCCTCAGAGCTTGAGCTGGGGGTCGGGCTGCAGGAAGCTGTGGCACTGTCACCCTGGCCAACACCAGGGCCCAGAAGGGCCCAGGGAGATGAGGCCGAAGTGGGGCTGAGGCTGGCACGGTGCACAGCAAAGGGTGAGGCACGGCACAGGCGCTCCTGTGGTATGCTCACAGCTGTACAGAAGGGTGCGTCCAGGCGGAAGGAGCCAGGCGCCTCCTGCAACCGCACCTGAGGAGAGAGGAGGTGGGGGGAGAAGTGAGCTGAGACAGCGCCCTGGGCCTGGCAACGTCACCCTCCACCTCCCGAGTCCTCACCAAGGGCAAGTAGTCGTGGTCGCTCCCTTCACTGTTGTGGTCACTGATCTGGCCCGTGTTAGGGCTGCAGAGTCTACGGCTGTCTGGGCCTCTGGCCTTCCGAAGGCCCAGGCTAAGCCTAGAGGAAGGCTTGGGGGGCAGATGATGATGACCTCTGGTGGGGGCTGCAGGGTTCCACAAAGCAGACTTGCAGTTGCCATTTTGGTCTGGGTCCCAGCCACCTGCCAGGGAGCCTCCCTGAAGTCCTGCAATGGAGCTAATCAGTGCCAGTGGTGGTTCCTAAGCCCAGTTGTTCCTTACCACTTCCCCAAATTTGAGTGTTACCTTCAGAGTGGACAACTGTGGGCAGAGGAGTTGCAACTAGATGGCCCTGAGAGGCAGGAGGGGTACCTGGAGGCTCGGCTGGCTCTGCAGGGGCACAGAAGATGGCTGAGGTTTGTATGAGAGGGTGGCCAGTGAGGTGAGGACTAGCACCTGAGAGGTCACTAGGGAGGGATCCTACCTGAGCTCCGCACCTGCAGGGCTGAGGGCAGGACCTCCCTTGTGGTAGCGTCCACAGCTACAGGGCAGGTGAAGCAGGAGGGGGCAGAGCTGACCTTGCTTGTCTGAAGGGCTCGGAGCCAGGACCTCCGGGCATGGCCTGTAAACCCATGAAGCAGTATGCTGAACAGGAGGGGGTGCACTCCCATCATCCACCCTCTATAGAGGGCTTCATAGAAAAAAATCTCAGTGCTCCCCATAGCTTCTCCCTCTGTCCATTTTTGAACAGAGTGGAGTTATTTCTCACGGTCAGGACAAGCTCAGACTCCCCAACTTTGACAAGAAGTGGTTAGGCAGAAACTGTCAACTCATAGCAAGGCTAGGACCCCTGGCCACCCAGAAATTCAACATCCTGGACACCATGAAGGAAGCATTGACTGGTGCCTTTTCTATCCACTCATTTCAGCACTGCCAATAAAACTTTCTGTGATGACAGAAATGTTCTATAGATCTGCATGATCCCATATAGTAGCCACTAGTCACATGTGACTGTTAAGCACTTGAAGTGTGGCTAGTGCAACTGACGAACTGAAATTTTAACTATGATTTTAAGTCTTCCTGAATGACATTTTTTTAATGTTATGGGCATTGTGCCTCATTACAAGATCGCATTTTCCTCTGTTGGCTGCTAAGAAGCTTGCCAATTTTGGGTCCCATGTTTGCAAAGGCACATAACCTCATGGTGTGCATCTTTAATAAAACCTCATTACCCCTTTCATTTTATTATCCTTTTTTCCCCATTGCCCTGCTTAATTTTTTTTTATTGTCAATGTGGGTGAGCCACCTCAAATTGTGAGCAAGGTGAGGTATAGAGTGATCAAACACACCCATACCTCTGCCACTCTGCCCCATTCAGGCTTCATGGGCCCACCAGCAACTCACCCCAGTCAGTCATGGTCTCAGCCCCTCCTCGGAAAGCCAGCTGCTCATTGTCCCGAACCACGGAAGCTGCTGTCAGCCGATGGAGTGCTTGGTCCCAAGCACCTTCTCTTTCAGGGGGTGATGAAGGCAGTGACCCATCATTCCCAGACCCCCATAGTGTCTCTAGCCCAACACCCACCTCCCAGCACACAGGCTGCTCCCCACAAAGGGCCCGGATCACCACATGGCAGCGTGGAGCCTGGGGAGGTAGTGGCATTGCAGGGGGCCCTGATTCCCTATTGGGGGGCACAGCCGTGAACAAGAAGGGTGGTTCCATCAACATGTCCCAGTCCATGGGGGCTGGAGAGAGCAGGTTTCCTGAGGAGACAATGGCAAGGACAGGGGAAGTGTGGTGCCCTGGGCTCTACTTCCCTAAGGCCTCCTTGGGGTCAGAATCCAGCTCCCTATCCAACCCTTACCGGAGTCATCCAGACCTGGTCCCAGCTGCTGCCCTGGCTCAGGGCCTGACCCATCTGGTGCTGCGCCCAGAGAGGGGTGCCGGGGATGGCTATGAACTGGGTTCACCTGGCCTGGGGGTGATGAGAGACTTCGGCCAGCCAGAGCTGCTCTGCGTTGACGGCCCAGCACCTCAGCACTTAAGGCCCCAGGCTGCATGAGAGAAGTGGGGTCCACTGGTTAAGGAATATAGAGCTCCTGGCCATCATACATACACACACACTGGTCACATGACCCTTTGTCTGAAACCCTGAATGGCTGCTCACCAGCCTTAGAAGAAAGGCCAGGCTCCTCAGGGCGCTGGCCCCCTTCCTAGAGTGATCTCACTCCATACCCTATCTCTCACTTAAGGCTGTTGCCTGTCTCTGTTCTTGTTCATGTAGTCTGCCCCCTTTGCCTGGCTCACTTCTACTTATTCTTCCGGATATGGCTCTTGCTTTCCCGACTCCCTCAGACAGGGTTAGTCACTTGGACTCTGAGCCCCCATAACACCATGTCCCTGGGCTCATCACTCTAGTTGGATGGTATCTTCATTATAAATTTATCCATCTAGCTCTTCAGCTAGATTTAATAGTAACCACTGCACAATGTGTGGCTTACAGCAGATGGTCAACAAATGTCTGCTGGATATATGGTGAACGGACGTGGACTGCATCTCACCTTGACTGGAGCCAGTGGGGGTGGAGGCAGGGGGCAGGAGCGGGAGCCTGCAGGTTCTCCCCAGGCCAGGCTTCGGCAGCCTTGCTGAGAAGGGGGATCCAGGGGAGCACTGCCCTCCGGGGAGCCAGGGCCCTGGGAGCCAGGGGACTCACTGCTGCCTGTGGAGCCTGGGCCTGGCTCAGGGCTGGCAGAGCAGTGGGTGAGCACATACTGCTCCCGGATGTATGAGGACTGGAAGATGCGGCGCCATATCGCTGTGTCAGAGGGGTTGGGTCCAGGGTCTGTGACTGGGTCTGTCAGAGCATCAGTACCTGATGGAGGCAGGAGAATGGACCCCAGGCCTGACTTCTCCCACTGCCCATTCCTCCTCCAGCACAGACAAACACATACACCCAACACTTACTCCGCTCCGAGTTCCCTGCAGCCCATGGGCTGAACAGCTCTCCCAACACAGTGCCTGTTCCCAGTGGCTCTGAGGTGGCAGTGGGCTCAGTGTCAGGGCTGGTGGCAGATGGCACCTCCTCTGGGGATGGAAACACAGAGCCACCCAAGCTCTGCCAGCCAGGCTCTTGGCCCTAGAGAGGCATAGTCATTGGGGGGAAAAATTGACTGTAGTTATATGCTACCTCTTTCCAAACAGGATTTAAGATGGCTAACTGCAAGAGGCAATAAAGTTAATAAACCAGAAATGAAAGCCCAGTACTAAGTAAAGAGGAAGAATTCGTGCTAACCACAGGGTTAATAGTGCAGCTGAGCTTCAGGTTTGGCCCTGAGCTTCCTGGCAACCAGGCAAAAAGGCAAACAGTCCATTATAGAGAGAGAGCGCTCATGATCAAAAAGGAGGAAGCATGCTTAGTTCCTCTAGAGCAGCGGTTCTCAACCTTTCACAGGGGTCACCTAAGACCATCGGAAAACACATATTTTCAATAGTCTTAGGAACCGAGACACCACTCCTCTATCCGTCTCCAGGCCCACATGCAGATACGCCCACATACGAGTACCTGGCAACCCCTGTGAAAGGGTCGTTCGACCCCCAAAGGGGTTGCGACCCACAGGTTGAGAACCGCTGCTCTAGAGAAAGAACACTTTTCATAATAAAAACAACTGTCATTTCTCAGACTCCTACTATGTGTCAAGTATCCTACCAGGAGCATGTATATTATGACCTCTAATTACAACAACCTTATGAAAAAAAATCAGTACGCGGAAATGGGCTCAGAGAAGTTAAGTGACTTGCCCAGAATCAAATGGCTAGTATGTGGCAGAATTGGGATCTAAGATTTCATCTAACCTGTGCTCCCTCTGTCCCTGAATGTTCCAGGAAATAATTGAGTGATGCTTTCTGAAGGGCACTGTGTGAAATAATGAGCAAGTTTTGACAAAATCTCATAGCAAATGCTGGAGCTGTTTTCGGTGTCTTTGTGCTTTAGTGACCTTTGGTAAAAGCCAAGGGCAATACACTTTACAGAACAACTCAGTAAAAGACCTCATGATGGGGCAGGCTGCAGGCACCCTGGGTGGCTCAGTGTGATCTCTGAGGAGAGCAGGGGGTAGTAGGAGAGTTTGGCACAGAAAATGGAAGAAGGGTTTGGAAGAACTTCAGGGGCTTCAGTTACTCCAGGCCCACCTCCCAAACCCCAGCCCAGGCCTACCCCAGCGGGGCAGGGCCGGAAGCCATCCACCCTGAAGAGTGAGCAGTAACTGAGCAGCTGGTCCCCAGGGTAGAGTGCTGGGATCTCCCGGGGGGTCAGCAGTGCCTCCACGGCATCAGGCACAAACCAGTCCACAGAGATGTCACTCAAAGCGGGCTCCAGTGCCTTCCGCAGAGCCTGCACCAGCTGTGAGGAATGGTCAGAGAGAGGCCATGGGAGAGAAAGAGGTGCCACACAGCTCACAGAGTGGGAAGGCTGCCCTTCCCCTGATGCCATCTTCCCAGCCTCTGACTGAGGGGAGCAGGGTCAGGCTGGGTCAGGAGGAGTGGGGGTAGGAACAAGCAAGGGGACTGGGCTTGGTCTGTCTCCTAGCCTGAGCTGTGCCACATGGATGAGGCAAAATTTATCAAAGATATGACTCAGTACCAGGACACAACTGAGAATAATATTTGGGGGAGGGGGGTTCAGAGGCTGTGCCCCCCCATCTTTAGGCTCCTGAAGCACCCCACAGCAGCAGCAGCAGCAGCAGCTCCTCCCCTTTGGCATCTCAAGGGAGAGTAGGGATCGAAATGGGGGAGAAGTCTTGGTCTGGGTGCTAGGAAGCCCCGCGACCTGATTGGGTTCTGTCTCAGACTCCGTGTAACTTGGGAGAAGGGCTTCCAGGGGCGGAAAACAGGCCCCAGGCTCAAGCTCACCATGGGCTGCAGCCTCTCCCCAGGCCTCAGGAAGTAGGCTTGGCCCCGGCTGAGGGCAGACAAACCCTGGAGCAGCTGGTGGCAGGCAGGCCCTAGCCCAAAGGAGAAGCACCTGATGAAGGAAGGGAAGCAGCCGTGACGTTCAGAAGAAGCCTCTTGGTGGGGGTCAATCTCAGGCTCCTGTCTCTGCACATCCCATACCTGGCTGCTCCCCTGTGCCACCTCATGAGCTCCAGAGTTTGGTGGGTAGTGGCAGCCATGGGTGATGCAGCAGTGAGCAGGAACAGCTGCCGAGGGTGGGCCCTGTGCTGGGGCTGCCTCATGGCCCAGTCCAGCACAGCCAGCACATCTGGGGGACCGCCTGCAGCCTGCAATGTCTCGATGTTCTCACAGATCAGCTGCACAGTGTCCTGGAGAGAAAAGGCGCAGGCTGGGCCATGCGGGGCTACAATATCTCCACTAGGCCTTCAAATCCCTGGACCACACTCACATCACTGCAAAGCCGGCTCTCAGGGAAGAGGGGCTGCACTACTGTGCCAAACGTTGCCAAGTTGATGAGCGTCTGGGATGGGAGTGACTTCACAGCCAAAACAATGGCATCCTGGGGAGAGCAGGGATGGCAGCATGAGGCAGGCCCTACGAGCCTTGGTAGAGAGGAAGGAACACCAGATTGCCTGACTTCTCCAGGCTGTATGTAGAATGAGGGTCTGGATCAAGTAACCTGGGAGAAGCCCTGTATGTGTGAGGCTGTGTGGGAGAAACTCTGTGAGCGAGAACCTGGGACTGTGAGGGAGATTCTCAGTTTGTGTGAGAGGCATTTGTGCATGTGACTCTGGACGTGTATACGGTACTTGGGTTTCGGATTAGGTGTGACTTAATGTAACTTTATGTATGAGAGAGGCTCTTGAAATCTGAGAGAGACATGTCTGTGTGAGTATGAGAAAGAGAATGCGTGTGCGCTCACACTGAAGCCCACCTCAGACTGCTGTCCCACCCAGCCCCTAGTCGTGCCCACACTGTGCCCCCACAGGCCTTGTGCGCTACACTGCTGCCATCCAACAGGAAAAGGAACTCCCTGGTAGCTGTGCCCAGGTGTCCAGGCTTGGCACTCAGGTCCGGGCAGAAGCTCAGCACCAGCACCGGGTTCAGCAGGATGTCCTTATGGAAGCGTCGCTGCAGGAACCACACCTGAACATGGGACCCCAGAGTCACTCTGGGCCAGGCTTTGTACAACTCCAACCTGGCTGGCAGTGGGACCCAGCCCTGGAGCCACCCAGAGGAGGCACCTTTTTGTAGTCATTTGAATAAAGGCAAGAGTAGAGGCAGGTGGCTGTCCTCTGCCTATGTCAGACTTAGTCCCCATTCTCTAAGACACACCCCGAGAGACTTGCATGGGCCCTCCTGTGACAATACTCATCAGCCCACTGGGATGGAGGTGGCAGCTACTGAGAGGTCTTACTGGGAGCAGAGGCACCCCACCCATCCCAACATGAGCCTGTTCGCCTGTTCCTCATACACAAATGCAGCTCAGGCCCCCAGGTGGCTATACCTGCCGGTCCCCATCACTGTCCCTTCGCCGTAGCCTCTGGAAATCCCGGCGGGCCCTCACCCGGGCCTCATATTCGGCTGAGCTCAGGCTGCCGGCCTCCAGCATTAGGTGTGGCTGGTGGGGCTCTGGGGAAGAGGGGACACAGCTCCATCAGAGAAATCCCGGTCTCTGGACCCCAACTACCCAGCCCCACTGTTTTGGGAAGCCCTTGCAGGTCCAGCCTCCCTGTAGCACCGGGCCCACCCTCACAGATGACTTGGTCCACCTGGCTCGGGGCCCAGAAATCTGTTTGAAAAAATGCTGCCCAGGTGGTCCTGAAGCAGGTCAGAGCTGGCCCACTGTGCTCCCCAGTGTCTCACCACTAGGGTGCAGCAGGATCTCCAAGGCCCTGTCGCAGCGGTGACCCTCTGCCAGTGTGACACAGATGGTGGCTGCAGAGCTGGCATGAGGGGGGGCATCTGCCCGCAGAGCATGAGAGGGGCTCTCCAGGCCTGAGGGACAGAGAGGCAAGGAGGCGTGATGGTTGCACCACCCCAAGTCAGCACTAAGGGCATAAACATCACCTTCCCAGACAACAGTGTGTGTGGGGGTGGGGTGGGGTGGGGTGGGGCAAGGATCACAACTGATTTAGCTCTGTTCTCACAGCCTTATCTATAAGGTTGGATGGACAAGGGGGATTTGCCTGCTTTTCATGGGCTGGAAGGCAGATTCCCAGCTCTGTTTCTGGTTGGTCAAAGCGTTAGATATCAACCAGTTGCTGATTTAGCATCCTTCCCCATCTTTTGTACAAGGAAACACCATTTCATCACTTGGACTGGTCTCATTGTAAGCCTCTCTCCTCCCATTGGTGAGTAGAGTGGGATATAAAAAATGACACTGACAAACCTAAGGGTGTGTGTGTTATGTAGAAGTGGATGGAGGGTGCGCCTACTGTGAGACGGGAGGTTCCTAAGTCTTAGGTCCCTGTCTTCTTTTTGTCCTGTGTTCCTCCCACCCCGAGCCTTGAATTATTTCCCAGTCAGCTCACACTGGGTGGGGCACCCACCTGCCAGCAGGCATGGCCCAGTCACCAGCATCTCGAAGGAGAAGGTGTATGGGGCAGGGCAGCGGGCAGGGCCTAAGAACACATCCGGAGGAGCAGCTGGCTCCTCCCAGGCCAACCCTTCCTCCTCAGGGCTGCCCACCCCGAAGCAGCTCGTAGGGCTGGAAGGGAGCATGAGGAGAGTCACCGGGCCACTACCAAGGCCCCTAGCCCCTCTGGCTGACTGGCCCCAGCCTTTCTCCACCCTTCCCATCCCCTGGGAACCCTGCCAAAGCCCCCTCACCCGCACTAGACCCAGAGAAGCCGAGGGAGGGACGAAGAGAATCACCATAGGCCCAACCTGTCGTCACAGAGCCCCGGAGGTCTGGGGGGGGCTGGTGGACCTGACGGGGCCAGCGGGGTGAGCACGGAGGGCAGAGCCACGCGCAGCACCCCATCAGGCCTTGAGGGCAGCTCCTGGCTGCTGCACAGGGTCACTGTCATGGTGCCGGCCGCGGCGATGAGACCAGTGGGCAGCACCAGTGTGGACCGGGCCTGGGCCAGATCCAAGACAAGGTGACCTATGATGAGTGAGATAAGGGATCAGAGGGGGCTGGAAGCAGAAGAGATGGGGGAAGATAGCAGTGGCAGCAGGTATTGAGTCGGGGGAGTTTTGGCAAGGAGGACTTTGTGTGGTTGGAGAGACAAACATTGATGATGCAGGATGGAGACACGAGGTGAATGACAGTAGAAAGAGAGGCAGATGGTAAAAGGATCTGGCTGTCATCAGGAAAGGGAGCAGTGACAACACTGCTAACGGAGGGCTGAGGAAAACAGGGCATGTCCATACCACCCCAAGATCCTCTTTTCCTCTGCTCCTCTTTTCCTGTCTGCACCTATCCAATCAGCCCTTGGGCATCATCTTTCTAAAGGACCTTCCCTTGTGGACTGACATCTCCCATAGCCTGGAACCCACCCTATTCACAAATTCCCTGTTCATGAATAGTTAGGGGTTCCCCACTGCCTACTAGTAATGGTTCTAGAATTTTCTCCCTAAGAGGAGTCTAGAAGCAGTAATCTGCTTGAAAGCTGACTAGATGACATAAAGCAACATTTGCGTTACAAGCACACACCGTTTTACTTAGATCACAGGTTTAACTGGGGACTGATGGAGTCGTGGAGATCACCACTGCTGTTAAAGGAAAAATGGCCAGGTGTATACAGTGGCAGTCAAGGCCCTACATGGTCTGGCCCCAGCCTACCTTTACAGCCCTACTCTACCTCACTTCCCCACAAGAAAGAGTGGATAATCATTAATCCACGCTTTTGAGAAATACTTGCTGAAAAAATGAAGGGAAGAAAAAGATGGAAGGAAAGAAGGAAGGTAAGAAGACAGAAAAGGGCTTCCTTCCCAGCCTGCTGAGGCTTGGGGACAGCCTGTTACAATGGAGAAAGAACAGTTTGAGTCTTGGCTCTGTGGCTTCTAACTGTCCTTTGGTAACTCTCGTGTTTTGAGGAGCCTCAGTTTTTTCATCCATAAAATGGGGGTCATAATAACTATATCTCAAAGGTTGTAGTGAGAAATAAATGAAATAACATATGCAAAGCATCCAACACCTAAGAGACCACTGCTGTTATTTTCATCACCTACTAAAGGGGGAAGGAGAACAACACTTGCATTACATCCCTCTTTGAATTTGAATGAGGTGATACCAATGACTGGGCTTTGTCAAATGTAAATCACTATACAAATGAAGTCTTTTATTATCATCATCCTGTACAACTTACTTCTGAACCTTTGCTGACACGATTCTCCCTGCCTCCTTGCCACTTCCCCACCTCCTACCCTTCCTTTCAGTCCAATGCTGGCCCCATTCCCCTCTGGAACATTCCTCACTATGGCCTTTAACTACCTGCTGGGCTTATGCCAACTCTCAACAGAGCTGGATTCTGTCCCTCTTCTCACCGGGATGGTAAATTCCATGTGCAGGAATCAAACGAATGTACAAATAAATAAATGAGAGAATGAAGTGGGAGCCACAAAACCTAGCACAGGGGTGGGATTCCGTCCTCACCCAGCACTCACTGAGCCCCTTTGTGGTGTGAGATGCTGGGACTTGGAGATGACCAACACCCTGTCCCAGGCTCAGGAGCTAATGCTCCAAAGGGGGGACAGGTGTGACTGCCTGCTGTGTCTGTCTCCCTGGCTGAAAACCTTGGGTCAGGCCTAGTTCACAGTCCCCCAGCACCTGGCGTGCACTGTCAGGTGCCCAGTCCACAACTGTTGAATAAAGGGATGAATCAATGAATTTAAAAAATAAGTGGCTGGAGGGAGGAGGGGCAGGACGCTGGTTTGGGGGGTGGGGGTGGGAGCGGCGGAGAGGGGCGCCCTGGACTTACCCTGCGCGCAGCGGCGGGGCGTCGAGGCCCCCAACCCGGGACCCAGGGCGCCGCAGCAAGCGGCCTGCGAGCGGCGCCGGCTCTGCAGCTGGAAGGAGACGCGCCGTCCGGCCGCCTCCGCTTCGAAGCCCGATACCACTTCGGCCTCGGCCAGCGGGTACACAAACACGCCTGGGGCGGAGGGCACAGGCGGTGTCGGACCTCGTCGGCACCCACTCCCCACCACCTCGCGCCCATGCCGGGCCTCACCGTCCACTGGCTGCGGCTGCGGGTTGTGGTAGGTGAGCCGGGCCCGCAGGCTGAGGCAGGGTCCGTTGGCGCAGGCCCGAACCCAAGAATCCGTGAGGGTCAGCGGCGTCCAGCTGGAGGGACAATACAGGCCGGGCATGGTGCCCTAGGGGAGGGTGCTCGATGAAGAAGTGCGCAGGGTGAGCCCAGGGCAACCCACCCGCGCTCCGGAAAGCCCACCGGGAGAATCTAACTCTGGCTGGAGGACGGGACCTGCAGGGAGCGCAAGGCAGATCCCAGGCTCAGGCCCCGCTGACTGGTGGCGAGGGGAAGGAGGAAAGAAAGCAGGGAAGGTGCGGGGGGATGGCGACACCTGCATCCTCTCCCGTTACCTGGGAAGCCAGGGGGGTGCTCAGCTCCCGGCAGTGCGGGGACTCGGGAAGAGGAGGGTTAATGATTAACTGGCTCTCCGGGCGCCCAGCAGTCCCGCTGCCAGCTCCCCTAGGGGCGCGCGGGGTGGGGGAATGGGGGGGAGTGTCACAGCTGTTCCATCGCCCGCTCCCGGGCCTCACCGCCACCCCCGTACCTGCCGGCCCCCCGGGGCTCCCCGCGGCTGCCAGCTGTCGGAAGTGGCGCAGGTGGAGAGATGGAAGATGCTCTGGGTAGGGAGCAAGGGTTTAAAGGGCCAGCGTCCTCCTGGGTGCCCCTAGCCCAGCAAGGAGCAGCAGGGGCGGAGAGGGATGGGGAGCCGAAGGGCTGCAGTCTTTCTCCCGCGCCTCATCTGACCCTGGCGCTGAGATGGGCTGCAGGCGGGAGTGGAGGGGGTTGGGTCGGAAAGAACGAGATAGGGAAGCGAAAGGAAGGGGGTCTTTCGGAGGCAAGGGAGGGAGAAGTGTTGGGGTGGGGGGAGTCCATGAGATCCGTCCAGGGCACCTCTCCCCACCCTGGCAGAGCTCATCTGGGAGTGGGGGGCAGTTGCTGCAGCCGCCGCCCCTCAAAGCCGAGCTGGCAGGGGATGCTGCTGGCTGGGTCTAGGAATTGTTCCCTCCCCGCGGGCAGCCCCAGCCTCACCGTCGCGTCCTCTGCGGAGTTCTGGGCACCACGACGGGACCAGGGTTTGTGGTGCCGCCTCTGTGCCCCGGGCTGCACTCAGTCGCGGCACCTGCAGGGAACCCACTCGGGACTCGCTGCAGCCGCTCTGAGTCCGCGCAGGGGCGTCGGCCCTGCGGGTGCTAGTCCCACCCCCGTTCTGAAAGGCCGCCCCTCTGGCCCGCCTCGGCCCCGCCTGCCGCTGCGGTGGCACAGATGCTCCCCACTCCCCCAACCCCCTCCCACTTCGGGCACGGTACCGCCTCCACGCCAGTCCTGGCAGCTGGAGCCAGACAGGGCACCGCAGTGCAGGGAACGCGTCTCTGCCGCCGCACAACCCCCCATCGATGCGGGACCGAGGCCTCCGAGACCCCACCCTTTCTGTCGTTCAGGAAGTGAGGCATCCTGCACATGTAGCAGAGCAGCTCTGTCTGCAGCCCCCCAGCACTGCGGCGACCAAAAATACCCCAATATCACCACCTCCCACCCAGGCCTGGCTAGGCTCCCCATCACTGTAGTGACCCTCCCTCATCACTGCAGCGAACCCCAGAGCCCTCTCACAGTTGGACACCCCACGCTTCAAGAAGCCAGCTCCCTTCTTTTGCAAAGTGCTCCTTCATCACTGCAGAAACCTTCCCCATCACTGCAGGGTATCTTCAGCTGTGTGATCACTTCAATGACCACTCACTCCAAGCAGCGATCCCTCATCACTGCAGCGACTTCCCCTCCCCACGGAGCAGCCAGCTTTCCTACCACTGCAGTGTCATCTCCCTACTTTTTCTGGGGGTGGGAAGCATCAACCCCTCAGACTTTCACCCTCAGACTTTGACTCTCTGTATTTTAGTTATTCACCACCTCGGAAGTGAGGCCTTCCAGCCTACAGAAACTTCTCATGGCTACAGACTAACGCTCATCTTAGCAGTGACCCCCCCACACACCTCATCACTGCAGCACCCCTAGGAGAAAACAGCTCTGCTTGTAAACAGGTCCCTTGATATTGGCAGAATTTTTATGCGGCTTGACTGTGCTGCAAAAGATTAGGGAAGTCTAAAAGCTCTCCCTTGATCCCTGATGGAGAGTCTAGGAGCCCTGATGAAGTGACCATATTGGGGGGTCACCTATGCAAGCTTTCTTGCAGAGGCCACACTTAGATTCTGCAAAGAGAGCTTGAAGGGAGCTGGGGGTGGGGCAGTGCAGCAAGTTGGGACTGGGCTTTCAAGCCAGACTTAGGTTCTCACCTCTCCCCACTTACTCTACCCTTATGATTCCCGTCACCGTCACCATAGTGACCCCAGGGGGATCCCCTGCCTCCTTGAGCACCTGAGCCCTCAACCACAATCCTTTCTCTTGCTCAAACCACTTAGTATGGTGGCCTTAGCTTGCCTGTTCCCCAGGGAACTTCATGGGTGGAAATGCACAAAGAAAATACAGAAAGCATATTTCTTTGATATGATCCAGCCTACAGGAAGCTCCAGTTGGGTTCTCCCCGATTCCACATTATCTGAGCCCTGGTTCCATTGACACTTTTCCTCCCTTCTCTGCTGAACCTTCCCCCAGCCTCATTCTGATTGAGCATCCTCTTAAGGCTTGGGGAGAAACAGTAGATAGTGAGTGGTGAGTGGGCGGATGGGCCCTTCAGGTCTCCAAGCAGAAGACCAGGCCCTGAGGGCTCCATGGAAGCCCAGACAGTGGCCACTTCCCCATGGTGTTTTGTGCCCTACTCCTTCTGTAAATGAACCAAGAGCTACATGTGGCCCTCAGCCCGAATAAGATGTGGCAGGGAGTAGTCATTAAGGGGTCTCACACACATGTAAATGAGAAAAGAGGTCCTTGTCTTTGTCCTGAGGACAGCTTGGATGTACAACAGTGTTCCAGGAAGATGGAGTTCCTGTCAAAGACTAGACGACACAATGTTAGAAGCCAAGCTTTGCTGGGAAGCTGGACCAGCAGTGAGATCCTGCTGGAAAGGCTGTCTTAGCTGAGCCAAATGGAGGGAGAGAAAGGTCTGCAGCTCCAGCTCAACAAGAGGTCTCTGAGGCCCAGCTGGGAGGTACTCTGGTGGCAGGTCTGCAGCATAGCAGGCAGCTGAGGACAGGAAGAGACAGCTCATCTCCACAGAGCCCCAAATCAGGTTCCAGGAGGCGAATGAGATCCTAGGAGGGGCTAAAGAATGGCATGGAGTTTGGGGGGTCTGCTATGTGCCAGGCATGAGGGAAGGGTGGGGGATATGGAGTTAAAAAGGCATAGTCTCTGTCTTACAAGACTCAGGCTTCAGTGAAAAAAAGCAAATACACAGTTACAGTAGATTAAGATGAGTACTGAATTACAGAGATATGATGGATATTATAAAAGCCTTTTACAGGGAGTTTTTAGGAAGGGCACCTAACCTGGTTGTGGTGGTAGGGGTACATTCAACAATTATACAATGAATTTTTAAACTTCTTATTTGGAAATAATTTCAAAACTTAACAAACATTGCAAGAATAGCATTTTGGGAGAACCATTTGAAAATAGGTTGTACACATCATGCGCCTTTACCCATAAATACTTCAGCGTGTGTTTCTTAAGAACAAGGTTCTTACAGAAGAGCTGTCAAATTCTGGAAAGTTAACATTGAAACAATGCTATTATCTAAACTACAGTCATGGGCCAGCTGAGTGGCTCAGTTGGTTAAGAGCTCGCTCAAGAGTTTGAGCTCTGAGCAACAGCGGTTCGATGCCAGCCCAAGCTGAGCAGCCATAGGTAGCAGGATGGCTCAGCTAAAAAAAAAAAAAAAAAGAAAAAAAAGAAAAGCCCAGCTTAGATAAACTACAGTCAATATTCCAATTTTCCTAACTGTTGCCAAAATGTTCTTCATAGGTATCGTCCCTCTCCCATCCAACCCAGGATCACACACGTTGCATTTAGTTGAGAGTTCTCTTTATAGTCTTCTTTTATCAGAAATAGGGTCTCATTCTTTTTGCCTTTTACAATACTGACATTTTCTAAGAGCACTGGCCAGTTGTTTTGTAGAATGTCCCTCAGTTTGGGTTTGTCTGTTGTTTCCTCACAATTAGATTCAGAATATTCACTTTTGGCAGGGATACCACATAAGTGATAAATCCTTCTCACTATATCCCATCAGGATGTGCATGTCAGTGACTATTACTGATGATGTTAACTTTGATCACTGGATTAAGGTAGTGTATTAGGGTTCTCCACAGAAACAAAACCAATAGGAGATTATGTATGTGTGTGTGTCTTTGTGTTATGTTATTTATTTATTATAAGGAATGGTTCACCCAATTATGGAGGCTGGCAAGTTCAAATTCACAGTGTGGGCTAGCAGGCTGGAGACCCAGGAGAGTCCATGGTACAGATGAAATCCAAAGGAGGTCTGCTACAGAACCCCCTTGCTGGAGAGGCCAATCTTTTAATTCTAGTCAGGCCTTCAACTGATTGGATGAGGCCCACTTACATTATAGAGAACATCCTATTTAGTTACAGTTCACCAATTTAAATGTTAATCTCATCCAAAACTAATACCCTCCAAGCTGACACATGAAATGAACTTTCCCAGGTAGGGTTGCCAGGTTTTTCCAC
>NW_017731364.1:2285911-2287296 GCF_001890085.2 Hipposideros armiger | reverse complement strand
GAGGGCAGTGTCACTGGCCCTCATATGTGGGATCCGAACCGAGGCCCTCTGGCGTCCCAAGCCAGTTCTTAACCATCGTGCCACTCGGCCGGCCCCTATATCTTTATTTTTAAAATTGTGTTAAAGTATACATAAAATTTACCACGTGTCAACAAAAACCATCCAGTCTAAGAAAAAGCTTATAAGAGCTTATTTAAGCCAAACTGATGTCAATTGCTGGGAAGCAAAGTCTCAATGGATTGAGAAAATGCTCTGGAAAATGGCAGGCTGGCAACTTATTTTATACATTAGAATCAAAGGAAGAGGGTTATGTCATGAGATCCATTGGTTGTAGATTAAGGGGGTGGGAGAAAGCAAAGCAGGGAAATCTCTGGGATTGGATAAAAAGTAAAATGGAGAGAGACACACTTTTTTTTACAATGGTGGGTGCAGGATAGTTATTATAATGGCATTTTACAGCACGTAGAGGTGGTATTGGAGAAAGAGATAATAATGAGGGATTTTGTAGTTTCCTGCTCTGGTGTAGTGGGAAAGGGATTACTTTGAAATTTCAAGGGTATGTTATCTTAGATGCAAAAAGACAACACTTAAGGTAAAGACTGACCTTTGTCAAGAAAGCTGCAGGCCAAGGGATGTGACTTCCCACCATGGCCCACCTTAGTGAGGAAGTTTTATGCTCACGCATGCCATTCCATGTGGTTATTTTCAGTCTCCTAACCTTGTCACGTTTAACCTGTGGCCCCTTTTCCGTCCTCACACCTTAACTGTTTTTAAGTACACAGCCTTTGGCATAAAGTATAGTCCTATTGTTGTGTTTTATTTTTTAATATTGTAAAATAAATGCATAGTTAAGATATAAAGTCTTAATGGGTGTTCAGTGGAAAGTAAAAAGTCACACTCCCTTTCTTTCCTCTGTCCCACCTCTAGAAGTAACCATTGTTATCAGTATTTCTTATGTTCCTTCCACCATACATTGGAGAAGCTATCCTACAGCAATACATACACAGGTGTGTAAGGGAATGTAGTCAAGGATACAAACCTGTTTTTAGGGACAAAAAAAAGGGGGGGGGGAAACAACCTTATTGTCCACCCAAAGGAAAACTATTGAATAAGTAAGTGATGGTACATCCATATCATGGAACATTTTGTGTTGTTATTAAAGAGAATGAGTTCTACTTATATACAGGCATAAAAGCAAAAAGCAAATTGCAGAATGATGTGTATGGTATGACTCCATTTTTATAAAAACAAGTAATTATCAAAGTCCTCTAGAGATAATATCAGTGTGATGCAAAATTCCCACTAGGAGGCCAGACAGAATGCGACTGAATCACCTTGTCAGTCACTCCTCCGTTTCTTCTTTCCAAAATCCCAGGGCAGGTAAA
>NW_017731364.1:2283266-2285777 GCF_001890085.2 Hipposideros armiger | reverse complement strand
GGCGACTCACGGCAGCCCAGCTCCAGGTTGAGCTGTTGTTCAGCATCTTAGCCGTGGAGGACAGTGTCACTGGCCCTCATATGTGGGATCCGAACCGGGGCCCTCTGGCATCTCAAGCCAGTTCTTAACCATCGCGCCACTCAGCCGGCCCTCACCATTTTTTATTGTGGTAAAATACAGATAAATAAAATTTACCATTAGTGATATAGTACACTCACAATGTTGTGTAACCATCACTACTATCTAGTTTTAGAACATTTTCATCACCCCAAAAAGAAACCCATATCCATTAAAAAGTTACTTTCTGGACCGGCCAAGTGGCTCATTGGTTAAGAGTTGGCTTGGGAGCACGAGCTCTGAGCAGCAGGGCTCCGGTTCGAATCCCACATGAGGGCCAGTGACACTGCACCCTCTACAGCTAAGATGGTGAACAACAGCTAGACCTGGCGCTGGACTGCTGTGAGTCGCTGGCAGCCAGTGTGAGTGGCTGTGAGCTGCTGTGAGCGGCCATCCAATGGCCGGCAACTGATCTGCCACAGCCGGGAAGAGTGCAATGATCACAATACCAACATGGGCCGGTGAAGCAACGTCCTCCACAACTAGACTGAAGAACAAAAGGACAGCAACTTGTCTATTCTCCTTCCCCAATTCCCCAACACTGTTCCCTCTCCCCATTCCCCAATAAAATCTTTAAAAAAAAAAGTCACTTTTCATTTCCCCCTCCTCTCAGTCCTTGGAAACCACTAATATGCTTTTTGTCTCTATAGACTTCCCTATTCTGCATATTTCATATAAATAATACAACATGTGGCCTTTTGTATCTGGCTTCTTTCAGTCAGCATAATGTTTTCAAAGTTCATCCATGTCGTAGCATGTGTCAGTACTTTTTTCCTTTTTATGGCTGAATAATATGCCATTGTATGGATAGACCACTTTTGGTATCCATTCATTAGTTTATGAACATTTGAACATTTATAAACTTTTGGCTATTGTGAATAGTGCTGCTATGAACACTTGTGTACAAGTTTTGTTTGAACATCTATTTTCAATTATTTTTGGTACATACCTAGGAGTGGATTTGCTAGGTCATATGGTAATTCTATATTTAACTTATTGAGGTTTTCCATACTAGCTGAATAATTTTATATTCCTACCAGCAACTTACAAAGGTTCCAAATTTTCTACCTTGCCAACAGAAATCAAAACCTCAATTTATTGTTTTTTTCCTTTTATAGGCCATACTTTTGGTGTAATTTTAAGAGCTCTTCACTGAGTTCTAGATCCTGAAGATTTTCTCCTATGTTAGCTTGTAAAAGTTTTATAGTTTTACATTTAAATCTTTGATTCATATGAAATAATTTTTATATACACATAAGGTATGAGATTTTGGTCAAGGTTGTTGTTTGTTTTTATTTTTTGTCTATGGGTAGCTAATTGCTCCAGCACCATTTGTTGAAAAGACTATCCTTCCTCCATTGAATAGCTTTTTCACCTTTGTCAAAAATCAGTTGGCAATACTTGGGTAGGGCTGTTTCTGAATCTTCTGTTCTGTTCCATTTGTCCGTGTGTTTGTCCCTCTGCCTGTATCAAACAGCTTAGATTACTGTAGACATATAAGACATATAATGTCATAAAATTATATAGACTGATTCTTCCCACTTTATTCTTATTTTCAAAATTGTTTTAGTTATTCTAGTTTCTTTGACTTTCCATATAAAGTATAGAATAATCTTGTCTATATCTATCTAAATCATGCTGGGATATTGATAAGAATTACATTAAACCTGTATATCAATTTGTGGAGAATTGACACCTTTACTATACTGACCCTTCCAATCCACGAATACAATATGTTTCTTCATTTGTTTAGATCTCTTGTTATTTATTTTTTTATTTTGATTTTTAAGCTGTAATTATGATAAAGGCTACAAGAAATTACATTTTCCTATGCAATTATCATGATAAAGGAACATGACCTAATCTTGGGGAAAGGGTCAGAGATAACTACTCTGAACATTGAAATTTGAAGAAGTGAGAATTAGCTTGGCAGAGGATGGGGAAAAAGCTGCCTAGCAGAAGAAACTGTGTGTGCAGACACCATGAGTTAGGAGATACCTTGGAGCAGTACAAGGAATAAAGGAAAGTTTTGTGTAGTTACTGGAGTATTTAGGGCTTTAGAGCCTTGTTAAGGATTTTCAAGTGTGCTTGAAAACTAGTGGGAAGTCATTAGAGGGGTTTTAAGCTAGGGAATGATGTGATCACACAGGGTTTATTTCTATTTAATTAATTATATCTTTATTTTTATTTTTATTTTATTTTATTTTTTTTAAAGATTTTTATTGGGGAATTGGGGGGTTGGGAACAGTGCTGGGGAATTGGGGGAAGGAGAACAGACAAGTTGCTGTCCTTTTGTTCTTCAGTCTAGTTGTGGAGGACATTGCTTCACTGGCCCAAGTTAGCACCATCATTGAGCTCTTCCCCTGCGAGGCAGATCAGTCGCCGGCTTCTGGA
>NW_017731364.1:2276062-2281292 GCF_001890085.2 Hipposideros armiger | reverse complement strand
CTGGAACTCCACAGGGACTGAACTGGAGTGGGCCTTTGGACCTTTCCCAATACCCCTTACCATACAGAATGACTTGATATCCACAGGGGAATATGAGCTCCCAGGCCAAACTAACCAGACACCTGGGTGATCCAAGGGAAAAATAAACTATGTTTATGCTTTCTAAGGTAGAAGTATTCAAACAGATGGATCAAAAATTCAGAATAGGTTTGTTGATAAATATGTAAGGAGAAAAAGGAAGATGTCAGCAATATAAAAATATATATAAACACAAACAAATAACCAAGTGGAACTACTGATCGAAATAGGATATCAGCGAACCAAATTTAAAAACAAAACAAAAAAACCTCTGAAATCCCAGCACTTAAAAAAAATATATTTGAGGACAATACTCATTTAGTGGCAAAATCTGAAGTGTCACAAGCTATATATAATATGTAGTTATCCCACTCATTGTGAGTATTCATGTTTTACTACAGGAGTATGAATGTGTCTGATTTCAGGATACTGTTCCGGATCCCACTAGGGGTGTGACATAATATACAATATTACATTAGAGTATTATTGTACTCTGTAACTTTCTAAAGTTTGAAATATTCTAAATTCTGAAAAATATGTGGCCCCAAGGGTTTCATTCTTTTTTTTTTTTTTGAATTTTCTTAAAAGTTTATTTGAGTCAAACATATGCCAGGAAGCAAGATTTCAAATGCTCCCCCCATAGGTTTCAATACGTGATTGTGGACCTCTTAGGTATGAAAACAACAATTAAAATAAAGAATATGATAGATGGGATTAATAAGATGGAAACACTGGAAGAACAAATTAATGATCCAAACTAGAAACATATTCCACTGGCTTGGGTGGCATGGCTTAATAACTAACAGTGGTAGTTTTTCCCCAGTTAATCTACACATTCAGTGCAATCCCAGTTAAAATCCATGGGGATTTTCTGAAACGTAACAAGCTTACTCCAGTATTTATACAGAGAAATAAAGTTTCAAAATTAGCAAAGACAATATATAAAAAGAATAAAGAGTGGGGCTTACCCTACCAGATATGGTACTGATACAAGAACAAATAGACCAATAGAGAGCCTGACCCATGGATATGATATGATATGATATGATATGATATGATATGATATGGAGAGCACAATATGCAATAAATGTGGCACCACCATCACTGAAGAAAGGATATGTAGTTAAGTAAATAATGTTGGAAAAACTGGTTCACTATATGGAGAAAGGTGAAAATCATGTTCCTATACAACAACACAGACAAAGATGAATTCTAGATAGATTAAGCCTAAATAAGATCAATAAAACTATGCAATTAATAGAAAAATAATGTTGCATAAAATCTCTTGTTACCTATGGGTGGTAGGGAAGAACTCAAAAGAACAAATCATTGTTGCAAAACACTGATGATTTTGATTACATAAAAATTAAGTATTTCTTCTCCACCAGACACTTATTAATTACAAAGGGAAAAATAGCAATTTGCAGAGTAGAAACCTGGCAGACACCACCTTAACCAAGTAATCAAAGTTAACATCAACAGGAATGAGACAAATTGACACCACATGCCTCCTGATAAGATGCACTGAAAAGGCACAGCCTCACTTCTGTGATATTCCTGCCCCAAATGCATAGCCTAAATTTAATCATGAGGCAATACTAGACTAACTCAAAGTGGGGTACATTCTACAAAATAAATGTCCTGTACTCTCCCAAAATGTTAAAGTCATGAAAGATAAAGAAAGAAGAATCATTCCAGATTAAAAGAGGCTAAAGAGGCAGGATTAACTAAATGCAATTTAGTGTGATCCTGGATTTAAAAAAAAATTTTTTTCCTATTTATCTGTTTTTCATCTTTTTCTATAAAGGAAATTGGTGGTATAATTGGCAAATTTTGGATACACTCTATAGACTAGATAATAGTACAATATCAATGTTTATTTTCTGATTTTGATAATTGTACCAGATTGTATAAGGGAAGTCCTTGTTTTCAGAAAACAACATACTGGGGTATTTAGAAATAAAGGAACATGATGTCCACAACTTGCTCTCAAATGGTTTAGGAAAATATTAGACACACATACAAATACACAGAGAGAACGATAGAGCAAATGTGGCAAAATGTTAACATTTAGGGCATCTGGGTGAAGGGAAGAGCAGAATTCTTTGTAATATTTTGTAGCATTTTTGTAAGTCTGAAATTATTTCAAAGTAAAAATGTTATAAAAATTAAGAATTTCTGTTTAGTGAAGGACACTCAAGGGGAAAGTTAGTAGCTGGTACAATGAGAGAAGGTGTTTCCATACATATAAATCTACAGATTTACACATTCATATGATTATGGATAAGGTTTGGAAAGATATCTATAAATCTGGTAACTGGTTTTGGGTTTTTTTTTTTTTTAGGATTTTATTGGGGAATTGGGGGAGGGGAACAGTGTTGGGGAATCGGGGAAGGGGAACAGACAAGTTGCTGTCCTTTTGTTCTTCAGTCTAGTTGTGGAGGATGTCGCTTCACTGGCCCATGTTGGTATTATCATTGCGCTTTTCCTGAGTGAGGCAGTTGCTCGCTGGCCATTGGACGGCCACTCATGGTAGCTCATGGCAGCCCACTGCAGCAGGGGCTGCGGCCTACGCCGGCAACTCACGACAGCCCAGCTCCAGGTTGAGCTGCTGTTCACTGTCTTAGCTGTAGAGGGCGTAGCATCACTGGCCCTCATGTGGGATCCAAACTGGGGTCCTGCTGCTTAGAGCTGGCATCGCAAGCCAACTCTTAACCAATGTGCCACTCAGCAGGCCCAACAACGGTTTCTTTAGGGAAGAGGGGACTAGAATTGGAAGGGAGGTATTAACTATTTATTTGCATTCTTCAACTTGTTACGACACTCATGTATTACTTTTATATTTTTAAAATATTTAAAAATTTGAAACAATCTCAAGTGTATAGAAAATCTGAAGTACAGAAAGAACTCTCCCTGCCCCCCATGAACCATTTACAAACAAGCAGCCAATTTATGTCCCATCACCCTTGTTTTAATGTGCATTTTCTACAAACAAGGACATTCCCCTTCATAACAGCACAATCATCAGAATCAGTAAATTAACATTAATACATCTCTACCATCGAATTCTCAAACACCACTCCAGTTTTGTCTAGTGTACCAACAATGTACTTTATGATAAAAAGAAAAACACCCAATTCAGATCACATGTTGCATTTTGTCCTGACTCCATCGCCTCTTCTTTGCTCTGGAACAGCTCCTTAGTCTCTTCCTGACTTTCATGGCCTTGACATTTTTGAAGAGTACAGCATAGTATTTTGTAAAACGCCCCTCAATTTGGGTTTGTCTGATGCTTCTTCGTGATGAGACTCAGGTTACACTTCTTTGGCAGGAACATTGCAGAAGTGACGCTGTGTTCTGATTGCATCCTACTGAGTGGCACGCTGCTTTGATTTTACATTACGGATGAGGTTGACTTTGATTATTTGATTAAGGTGGTGTTTGCTAGGCTTCTCTACTGTAAAGTAACTACTCCTTTTCCCCTTATAATGAGTAATTGTTTGGGGTGGAGGTAATTTGAAAATATAAATATCTCATTCCATATCAGACGTTTAGTTTATTCATGTATTGGGTTGTCGGAAAAGTCAGGACGTATTTTTTTCTATGTTTTTTGTTGCAAAAATGTGTCATGACTTTTCCAACAACCCAATATTTATGTATATTGGTATTGACTCATAGTTTTCTGTTTTATTCAGAGGTTATAATCAATTTATATTGATGCTCAAACTGTCCCTAATTTGTCCAGTGGGAGCACTTTAAGCTGACTTTTGGGTCTTTTTACATGTCTTATTCTTTCAGTATTTCTTTGCTTTTCAGTACAAGACTTCTAGGCTCCTCTTGTACATTTTCTCCCTCAGCTCTAGCATCGGCTCTTACGCTAGGGAGCACTGGTACCTTATAGTGGAGAATGATATTTAGAAGCCAGGATTTGGGAATTGAGTGTGCTTCTTGACATTGGGGTAGGGGGTGTAACTTCTCAATACGTTAGACCTGGAACAGAGCTGCATACACACTTAAATCTTTATTTCTATATCTCTTTGTGTTAAAAACCATGAGATCGTACCAATATCTAATTTTCATCCAGCATCATAATGTTTGTTCTAGTTTTTCCCCTTTCAATATTTGTAATTTCCTTCTCCAACTGTGAGAAATCTGGCTCTCCTTTCTCCTAATATAGTGATCCATATGATCAATACCCCCTATACCCATCGCCCTCTTCTGCATTCAGATGCCCTTCTCACTCTATTTGGTCTCCAACACTCTGCGTTGGGTTGCTGTTCCCCTGCCCCCTCAGTGAATGCCCTCTTTACCCCAAACTTGCCAACACCCTGCCTGGTCTTCCCCTCTGCTTGGGCTCTGACTCCCCATGCCAGGCTGTACTCCCATCCTCAGTGCTTAAGGCCATTCTCATGCATGGACGCCCTCACCTCTCGGGTTCTGACACCTCACACCTGGCAACCTTCCTACACAAATGCCCACCTCACCCTGTTCAGGTTCTGACATCCTGCTCTGGGTCACCAAGGGAGACCCCATCATCGTGTGAAAAACTATCTTGCTCTACTCCGCTTAACAGCCTCAGGACTGAATTATTCAGAAAGGGAAGGGAAGGAAAGAAGGAGACTGTTTTTTTTTTTTTAAAGTTCAAGAGCACTTTTAGAGCAATGAAACTACTCTGTATACTACAATGGTGGACACATGTCATTACATATTTGTCAAAACTTATAGAATGTACAACACCAGGAGTGAATCCTAATGTAAACTGTGGACTTTGGGTGACAATAATGTGTCAGTGTAGGTTCATCAATTGTAACAAATGCACCACTCTGATGGGGGATGTTGACAATAGGGGAGGCTGTGCATGTGTCAAGGCAGGGGGTAGATGGGAAATCTGTATAAGTTTCCCTCAATTTTGCTGTGAACCTAAAACTGCTGTAAAAAACTAAAGTTTATTTTTAAAAAGATGAAAATTTTATTTCTTGCAAGAAAATTACATCTCTATGATGTGTCCATTTATGTAGTACAATCATGATTACTGAAAAATGGCTGTGGGCATAACTTGACATTTTACACTACTAATTCTATAAGAAAATTTTCTTTTTTTAAAAGATTTTATTGAACACACAGATGTTCACTGTAGCATTTATTCATAATC
>NW_017731364.1:2235137-2273842 GCF_001890085.2 Hipposideros armiger | reverse complement strand
AAAACAATAGGGCCAAGTTAATCCAAAAAAGAAAAGTGCAACAATCACATTGCAGAGAGTCCAAAAACGTCTGAAAATACAGGGAAAGTTGTATATTTAAGTCATGTATTAAAGCCCTTTCTCAGTTTTCTGCAAGTTCCCAGCAGGTGGGCATTTGTGTTTTCATTTTTATGATCACCTCTGGCTCAGAACTCTTGCTTATTTTATCTGTTCCATACTGCATTAATTCAGCTCCTTCCTTGATTTCAAAAAGCAACAACAGAAATAAGTGACGTTTATTGAAGATCTGAGATAACTGGAGAGGGTTTTGCATCTCAGAAATGCAAATAACTTCAAAGAATAGAAATGCATTGTTCTTAAATGTCCTTTGGCCAACCTACCTTTGGAACATGGGCACTGGTCTCGTTACCGCCCTCTCTGAAGTGTCCTGAACTCTGGACACATGTATCTCTTCTCCTGCCTTCCCTCCTCAGTGACATCCCAACTCATCTTCCCACCACATTTGGCAACACCATATAGCTGTTTACTCAACGTGTAGAACCACCCTCCTTAGGAGGCAGTCCTCCATTCCCTGGTGGATTAATACTCTTAATCTTTTCGATAACCTTATGCAAATTAGTATCCCATCTTATCCAGAGAAAAACTGTACTAGGAGAGGTTACAGAACTTGCCCTGGAGCACTGAGCCGGTAAGTGGAGGGGCCAGGCCAGGCAGCCAGCCCCGTATTGGTCTAGGGCTCAGGCTTGGCCACATTTTCTCTAGTAGGCCAGCTGCAGGGGAATGAGACCCTCGAGGATTTGCTTTGTGGACATGGAATCAAAACAAGGGGTGTGGGGCTGTGATTAGAACTTTGATGGCACCAGGCTCTGAATGGCCGATCCAGTCATTTTCACAGTTGAGTCTCATATTAGCAGCTCTGCGATTTGAAGCAGCCTCCCTGCGTCCCTTCTGGGCAGTGCTGGGATGGGTACTGTGGATATTGACATGTCCCTCTTTTAGGTAATTTGGATCAGCCAGACTTTAAAAAGTAGGAGGGTTGGGTACATGTCATTTTGGCTGAGGCACTGTGACTAATACAGTGGTTTTAGCAATAGGGCATCATAAATAATACTTCACTAAAAATTAATAAAACAGCAGGGGTTGCAACAGCAGGGGTTGCAACAAATGCTAATAATCATTGTAATGGCTAACACTTATGGAATTACCAGGAATTATGATGAGAGTTTTGCTTGAATTATCTAATATTCACCATAACCCTAAAAATGTAAGGACCATTAAATTATTATCCCCATTTTACAGATCAGAAAACTGAGGCGCTAAGAGGCCTAATTTGCCAAGGTCACACAGCTATTAGATAATAGAATTCAGACTTAAATGCAGTTCTGACTCCAGAGTTGGCACTCTAGTTTACAAGGTAAAAACAAATTAGATCAGATTCACAGTCACTCCCCCTCATTCCAGGTTCAGAATGCTTCCCTAATAGGACAGGTCACATGACCCTGAGTATGCGCAGGGGCACATATGAGGTGAGACTGTCACCCATCATGTGAATAACTGTGGAACAAAGGTGAGAACAGTGATTGGGAGAGATGTGAGAAGGCAGGGGACCCAGATACCTCAGTTCTTGCCCCATCTCTGCATGCACAGAGGTATCTGAACTTAAGCAAGACACTTAACATCTTTCTGCCTCAAGTTCCAGTTCTGTAAAATGGGAATAACTCAGCCAGAGCCACTTAACAGCTTGCAGAAGCATTTCTACATGTTGAAAATGCTGTATGTAGCATGGGTTGAAAAATATTTATTCTAATTTAGGGTTTCAAAGTTCTCTCTATATACAGTAAAGCTGAAATCACTTCCAAACTACCCATTTATATAACATAAAGAAAACAGAAACCTAGAATTACCGACAGGGCATGACCTATATATATTAGAATGGGCTTAAATTGCATGGTGATTTCTGCCTTCCCCCATGAGACTCAGCGGGTGCCAGGCAGCCTCATGCTGCGTCCCAGCCTGCGTGCATGCTTTCTGATGCCTGGCACAGCAGGAGGGCTGCAGGGTGGCCCTCCTGAGGCAATCATCTTGATGTTTATGTGCACATGTGCTAGTGCGCTAGCTGCTGCCCCCACTCCATCCATGAAATTGGATGGATCCATGGCCCTTAACAGTTTACAAAAATATTCGTTCAGTTTACACAGGACTTTGCCTCATTTAATCCTTCCAACTACCCAAAGAAGCAGGCGAGACAAACTGTGTTATGCCCATTTTATGGATAAGGACAATTTAATCAGGAGAGGTTGACTTGCCCAAGATGCCATTAGTGGTAGAGCTGGACTAATCCCAGTGCATGACTTGCCCATGTTTTTAATCATTAATTTAACAAACAACTATTCACTGAACACCCAGCATGTCGGCTAGTGCCAGGTACTCCTACTCATCAGCTTGCTCTCCTGAGAAACTTGTTCAAACCTCCCACCTCCCACTCCCTGCCCCATGCAATCAATGAGTTTTAAGTGATGGAATGAACAAACCTACGACTACTGAGCAGGTCACACTAGGAGCTGAAACAGTGCAGCGTGACAGTTACGAGCTGTGCTCTAGAGCCAGACTGGCCTGAATCCCAGTCCTGCCACCCACTATGTCAAATCCATTTCCTCATCTATAAAATGGGGATAATAACTGTGCCAGTTCATGGGGTGGTGAGGATTGAGTTAGCGCAGGTAAAGTGCCTACTACACAGTAAGAGCTCAATAAATACTGTCATTATTTCCTTAGCATTGTCTTGAAACGAGGTTTAAAAACAACAAAACGGGCCCCTTTAATCTGTCTCATTGGCTTTAAGGCCTGGCACTGGCAGGGCAGCTCCAGTGTCAGCAGCTGTGTGGCAGGACCAGCTCCCCCATGGTTGGGGCTAGACAGGCCCCACAGCACGAAGGGGTGGCTGCCATCATGGGCAGTCTGCTGTTTGAGGGTGGCCTCCCACCCTTGAGTGTCAGATTCCTCTTCTCTCTGCCCTGTGCTTTCTGGAATGGAGCTGGAATTGTCTACATTTTCTCTTAAGACAACTATCTTCTGCCAACTCCCCTCTAATCTCCAAAAGTTCACCTTACACACTTAGTGTAGGGTCTTTCTCAGCTGCTGCCAATTAATTCATTCCAACTTTCTGAAGGCCTGCAGTGTAGGCCTGTATTGTCATTTATACAGACTCCTCCCATCTTGTTAATCAAATCATGGAACTAAAAGCCAACCTGCAAGCCATCTAGTGCTGCCTCCAGAAAAGAGCCCTCCTCTAGAGTCTGGCAGGGCTGAACAGTCCCAGCCACTGGGAACTCACTCTCAGAAGGCAGCATGAGCTATTGAAAAACTTTTCCTTCCTTTGAGCCCAAATTGGTATACCTTTGGAGTCAGAGAACATTTATTCCTTTTCCCATATGACAGTCCTTCAGACTGGTCACACAAGAATCATTTTCTCAGTGCATTTATGTATTATGTGCTTGTCAGCCAATCCTATAAAGAAACCGAGTAGGAGTTGTTTAAAAAGGTTACTCAGCTAATACTGGTGACCCCTTTTATTACCAATAGAGCTGAAACTTGATCTTAAACCCAACTCCAACTCCAGGGCTTGTCGTATACAAAGCCATCTACCTCCAAAAGAAGCAGGTTGTGTCACAGAACCTTTCGGCTGCACTCCAACACTCTAAGGAGTTGGGAGAACTCATACTGGGATTCACAAGCTTGTGAGGGGTGAAGATGCTGAGAATCCAGCAAATAAGCAACACAGATCCTACACCAGATGGCTCTCAACTGGCCCATCTGCAGGTCTGAGGTTGGCAGTGATGGAGGCTGTGAGAAGGCTTTCAGGAGTGTGAGGGTGCACATGGCCACAGACACGGCTAGGGGAACACCTCCTCTGGCTTCCGAAAAGAAGCGAGAGGCTGAGGAGGCAGGCCAATTAGTGCCCTTCTGCTGGCTTCATCCATCACGGCCTGCTCTGTGGTCAATCAATAGAGCCTTCCTGTCTTTATCCTCCTTTACTCCAAAATAGGTATCTCTCTCCCAGCTACCTATAATAACCTTAGTAGCTGAGTTAACGTTCCTCAGTTGAGCTTTGTGACTACAATTCTCCACAAAGCCAGCAAGTTCCTTCTGTTGACTCTGGTTTCTCCACTGTCAGTGAGAGCAAAGCAATGTCTCTATCTTAGTGTCTTCTGCATAGCAATTACATACAGCAGCTGAGTCCTCGAGAAACAATAGTATAAATCATACTATCTCTGTTAAACATCCCCCCTTAAAGTCTGCTTAATTTGAAAACACAGTGCTCTGTTTCTTCCTATTAGACCCCATTCTCAGTTCACTACTTTCCAGGCCCCTCCTACATGGTTAGAGGAAAAATAAAGAAAATAAAGTCACCCCAGCAAAATGGGGATAAAAAGTTTCTTGGTTTCTCTTCAGCCTCATCTGAGGGTCCAGATCAGAGAAGCAGGGTGAGCATGGGCCAGAGACTACTGGAGAAAGCAGTTGGCAAACCATGTTTAAGGCTGCCAGATTACAGAATCAGTTCACTCTCCCAAGCAGTAAGGCTGAGACGGCAGAATCCAAGATCTCTTCAGCTGAGGCTGAGCCTGAACTATAGGGAACAGCACCACAGTGATGTAACACAGTGCCCTTCATTCCATCAGCTCAGCCCACTGCAAGGTCAGGCAGATGACCTCCGAGCCCCAGCGACTTTAATGATGTCTCCTTCCAGGGACAAGGCTGGTGATGCCATGGCTTCCTCTGTGTGATTGATACAAGTGTCACAGGAAAACACCAAATCAGAGAGCCCATACCCATTAACAAACTGCAGCCCTGCCAGGGAACAGCAGAGATGAGGCAAGGGAGATTTAATTTACATAGCAGCCACTCGGGGCCCAGTGAGAGCTGGGGCAGTGGGGGGATCTATAACCCCAGAGGGCACCCCCCAACCCCTTCCACTTGGAAGACCAGTTCTCACGGACCCTTAGATGGGGCTCCTTGGATGTGCAGAGGATGCTCCAGTCAAAAGGAAAGAATGGGGAATAAGGCTGTCCCCAAAGTCGGGCGAAGTCCATGGCCTGGAGATGTTTGCCTACATGGTAGACCAGGGGTCCGAGAGATCAGTCCATGTCCTGGGCGGTGCTCAGCCTAGTGGCCCTATAGAAAGCCCTCACGGCGGAACTGTTCCTGGAGAAGGGCGCGGTACTGGTCAAATCCCCCCTCGACCCGGGTGACGCCGCCTCCTTCACACACCCACAATTCCCGGCACACCAGCCGGATGAAGCGCTCATCGTGGGACACCAGAATCACACCACCCTGAAAAACAGGAGACCAAAGGCACTCAGAGGGGCCGTCAGGGGTGTTGAGACCTGGGGAGGAGTGGGCAGTGTGAAGGCACGCTCACCCTGAAATTGTTGAGAGCATGGCCCAGAGCCTCAATCGTCTCCATATCCAGGTGGTTTGTGGGTTCATCCAGAATATAGAAGTTGGGGCTGGAAGGCAGAACCCAGGAAGGTGGTCAGTTATGGGCAGGGGGTGGGGGGGGGGTGAAAGAAAATGAACTCCTCTGATACAAAGCAAGAGAATCATTGTCTACTAGGCAAGAGAGGTAAAGGGGAAGGCAAGAGCTCTAGAAAATGAGGCCTCACCAGGGCATGGTCATCTGAGCAAAGGCTACCCGGCTCTTCTGGCCCCCGGACAAGCTGGCAACGGGGCGCATGGCCAGTTCTCCAGAGATGCCATACCGGCCCAGCTGGTGACGATACTCCTCCTCAGGCCGTCCTGGAATAGGCCCCACCCCATCATGGCCCAACTCCCTCCCTTCATCCTCCCCCAGCCCCACTTCCAAATGCCCATGTCCTTACACCTAGATTTGGGTGGGCTGCTCAGCACATCCCCAAGGTAGGTCTAGCAGTGGGCATCAGCCCTGGCCCTGTCTCCTCAACTCAAATCCCTAACACACCAGGAAACTTGCATGCCAGCAGTTCCACAGCACTGACATTCAGGTCCAGCTGATCCACATGGTGCTGGCTGAAATAGCCAATCTTCAGATTCCTGCAGGCAGAAAAGAAAGTGGAAGGGGAGATGGACGGCGATGACCATAAAGGAGTGTGGCTACAGTGTATGACTAGTGGGGAGTGGAGGTGTGGGCCTTACCTGTGAGCATGTCTGATGCCTTGAACAGGTGTCAGGTCCCCCATAAGCAGCTTCAGCATGGTCGACTTCCCAGCTCCATTCTCCCCAACCTATATGAAGAAACACGAGAGCTTTAAGGAGTGTTCATGTGTGGGGCAGAGAGATGAGAATTGGTCTCGGGTAGTTCCGGTGACTTCCAACAACTAAAAAAATATTTTTAAGAAACTAAAGAGAAAAATGAAGGTAGTAGTAAAGATGTAAAGAGAACCTAACACCTGAGTACCTACTACGTGCTGGGAATTTAATTCTCCCAATAACCAAGTGAGGTAGATGTTATCTCTGTTTTAAAGATGAGAAAACTGCTTAGTAAGCAAGCTAGGAAATGGCCAAGTCAGGATCTGAAGTCTGACCCTGAAGCCCAGGCTCTCTCAAGTTTCATGGTTTGAGAAAACTCAGGGCTGAGGCCACTAAGATAAAATACTGCTCTAAGTATTCATAAAGTACCACATGCCAAGCTTTTCATCTTAGCAGGGCAGCCCTGTGGGATGGAGGATGGGGACGGTGTAAGTACAGCCAAGTCCTTGGCTCAGGCTCTGACTCCTGTCCCTGTGGACCTCTTGCCTCTGTAGCCCGAGGATCTGGGCCAATCCACAGCACATATTTGGGGTGGGAGAGACCATGGAACAAACAGCAGCCATACCACACAGATGCGGGACTCAAGATCAGCAGAGACAGAGAGACGGCTGAAGATGACGTGCTTGGGATCATAGTAGAAATCCACCTCATCTAGTTGCAGAACTGGCGGTGAGAACTTCTCAAACCCATCAGGGAACCTGCAGGAGGTGGAGGTGAAGGGCTCCGGGTGACCAGAAATAAGAGCTTCCCCACCAGCCCCTCTGGCCCAGCACTCACTTCATCACTACCTCCAACTCCTTGTCCACAGGTTTCAGCTTTGGTCTGAGGAGAAAAGGGGCGCTCTAGATTTATGACTTTAAAAAATAACGTCATTCTTACTGTACAAGTAATACAGTTCAGAGAAAACTTAGAAAAAGCTTGTACTCCCACCACCTAGATAACATTCTTACTTTAGAGTACAATCACGTGCCATATAACGATGTTTCGGTCAACAGCGGATCAAATGTAAGACAGCGGTCCCGTTAATATTATAATGGAGCTGAAAAACTCCAACCACCTAGTGACATCATAGACATCAAAACGTCGTAGCACAACACATTACTCACATGTTTGTCGTGATGCTGGTGTACACAAACCTACTGCGCTGCCAGCTGTATAAAGGTGTAGCATAAATATGTACAGCACATGCTTAATAATGATGATAAAGGACTATGTTACTGGATTATGTATTTACCGTACTATATTTTTTATTATTTTAGAATTAGCTCTTTCTACTTATACAAATAAAGCTTGCTGTAAAACAGTGTGCTGTGTTACACCGGCAGCAGCCTCATACGTCTCATGCTTATCACTTCTCTTGACTGCATCATTTCCTCTTGTGCTTAATTTAATCTCATGTTGTTTTACAAATTTAGTGTAGGCTAAGTGTACATTGTTTACAAAGCCTACAGTAATGTACAGTAATATCCTAGGCCCTCACATGAACTCATCACTCACTCACCCAGAGCAGCTGCCAGTCCTGCCAGCTCCATTCATGATAAAGGTAGCATTTTTTATCTTTTATACTATATTTTTACTGTACCTTTTTTATGTTTAGATACACAAATACTATTATGTTACAATTGCCTACAGTATTTAGTACAGTAACATGCTGTACAGGCTATAACCATACAGCCTAGGTGTGCAGTGGGCTATACCACCTAGGTTTGCATCAGTGCACTCTATGATGTTTGCACATGACAAAAGTTGCCTATGATGCATTTCTCAGAACTCTGTTAAGCAGTGCATGACTGTATGTTCTTCTAGTTCATGATATGCTGAAAAAATAGGATTACACTTTTTGTAGTTTGTCTTCCCAGTTAATATATTACAATATATGTTTCAATGTCACAAAATCTTAAGCCTTACGATTTTAGGGTCCCCTAACACCAGCACTTCTAGAAAGGTTGCTTCAAGATTAAACCTTCAATGCTCATCATCCTTAGTCATGAAAGAATGCAAATCAAAACCACAATGATATATCAAGTCATACCCACTAGGATGGCTAAAATTAAAAGACAGATAATAGGGCCGGTCAAGTGGTGCACTGGTTAGGAGTTGGCTTGGGACACCAGCTCTGAGCAGCAGGGCCCCGGTTTGGATCCCACATTAGGGCCAGCAAAGCTGCGCCCTCTACAGCTAAGATGGTGAGCAACAGTTGAACCTGGAGCTGGGCTGCCCTGAGTTGCCGGCAACGGCATAGGCTGCAGTGAGGCTGGCTGGCAGCAGGTGTGAGCTTTCGTGAGCTGCCATCCAATGGCCGGCGAGCGACTGCCTCACCTGGGAAGAGCTCAATGATAATACCAACATGGGCTAGTGAAGCAACGTCCTCCACAACTAGGACAGCAACAAAAGGACAGCAACTTGTCTGTTCCCCAACGCTGTTCCCCTCCCCCAATTCCCCAATAACATCTTAAAAATAAATAAATAAATAAATAAAAGACAGATAATAAATGTGGATAAAGATATGGAGAAATTAGAACCCTCATACAGTGCTGGCAGGAATGTAAAATGGCACAGCTGCTTTAGAAAACAGTTTGGCAGTTCCTCAAAAAGTTAAACATAGAATTACCATGTAACCCAGCAATTCCACTCCTAGGTATATACCCAAGAGAACAGAAAACATATATGTTCACACAAAAACTTGCACACAAATGTTCACAGCAGCATTATTCATAAGAGCCAAAAAGAGAAAACAATCTAAATGTCCATCAACTGATGAATCAAAAAACAAAATGTGGTGCATCCATACAATGGAATATTATCTGGCCATAAAAAGCAATGAAGTACTGATATGCGCTATAACATGGTCGAACTTCAAAAACATTATGCTAAGCTAAAGAAGCCAGACACAAAGGTCATGTTGTATGATTCCATTTATAGTAAATGTTTGGCATAAGCAAATATATATAGACAGCAAGTAGATTAGTGGTTGTCTAGGGCTGGGGACAAGATTAACTCGTTGAGAACAGTATAGAATACTCTTCTTTTCTGCAGGGAAGGGAGTTCAAGTTGGTTTCTAGAAAAGTGGAAGCCTAGAATGGGAGGGCAAAGGGTGGCCTATAAAATGAGGCAAGAAATTAAGAGAACAGGAATTAGGGCCTGGTCAACGACACTGTACTCACAGCTTATCCAGCATCTTGATTTTACTCTGTACTTGAGAGGCTCTGTTGGCATTGTAGCGAAACCGGTCAATGAAAACCTGCAGGTGGATGAGCGCAGGCATTGGTCAGGCTCCTTCACTCGCTGTCGCTCTTAATACTCATGGGATGGGGCACCCAGCCCTGCCTGCTCCCACACCTGGATATGCTGGCGATACTGCTGTTGTGCCTCATATTCACGCTGCTGGTTGAGTAGCCGCTCCTGCTTGGTCTTGATGAAGGTCTCAAAGTCTCCCCGGTAACCATCTAGCCGCTGGCTGTGCAGGTGGATGATGTCTGTGGCTATGGCATTCAGGAAGTTTCGGTCGTGGGAGACGACCAGGATTGTGGAGGGCCACGTCTGAGGGGGTCAAAGGATGGCCCAGTTTGGGAGGGAAGTCAGTTCCCAGCACCCTCAAGTGTCTTGGAGGCAGGCTTTCTCTAGACTTACTCCAACACCTGTAGGCACTCACCTGCAGGTAATTCTCCAGCCACAGGATGGCCCTTACATCCAGCATGTTTGTGGGTTCTGGAAAAGTGAGGGAAGACACATTTGGGATTGAAAGGCTAGCGAACCAGGAACTTGGGTGCGGCCACCCTTCCACACCCTAAAGCCAGGGTGCCCCATTTCAAACTCACCATCTAACAGCAGAAGATCAGGCCTATGGAAAAGAAGAATGCAAGGCTTGAGATTTTAGGTCAGTGGCTCACTATTGCCTCCCAGGAACCAAGGCCCACCTTCCATAGTATCCATACACAGGCCCAGAAGACTCACCTAGCAAACAGGGCCCGGGCAAGGGCCAGTCTCATCCTCCAGCCACCTGAGAACTCCCTAAACAAAGACAGAGCTGCATCAGAGGTGGGTGCTCACCAGGGCAGGCAGGTGAGCCAACAGTGTTCAGAGCCAAAAATGGCAAGGGCCACTCACTCACCGGGTGGGCTGCTGCTGCATTTTAGGTGTAAAGCCAAGCCCAGCAAGAATGACTGATGCCCTATGAGTGAAAAAGTTGAAGAACCCAGTTATAACAGGTAACAGAGGAAAAGGTGAAATGTGAAGGAAGAAAGGGGGTATTTCAAATACCTGGCAGGTGCTTTGTCAGCCTCAATCTCTTCCAATTTGGCATAGATTTCTGCCAGCTGTGCCGCTTCTGCGCCCTCGGCCCTGGGGTGGGAATGGGGAGGTAAGAGCAATCAGCCTGAATGGGGGCAGTCCAAGAGGACGCACCCTATGCAGTTGGAAAGCAGGCTTCTGGCTGCATGGTTGCTGGGACAAGAATAGAGTACAGGGAGGACCTGCTCACAGCAGTGAGGGCTGTGGGCATTGTGGGAGGAACAATGGTTTGAGAGCCTCACAGTGTTAAGTTCTAAGCTGTGCTGCATACTGGGATGGGCATGCAAACTTCCGATTGTGAGAGTATGGCAGGAACTCTGCGAAGGATAGCTGTGCCTCATATTCACGCTGTTCTTTATTCCCTAGCCCAAAACCCTCACCTGCCAGCAGCAATGAGGGCGCTAAGCTCCCGCTCCTGCCGCAGAAGGTCTTCTCGCACAGTGTCACTCTCCAACACACTCTGCAGGGCAGGGGTGTCATCTCCAGCAACCTCCTGCTCTACATGCAGCAGCGAAATATGGGCTGGAACCCTCAGGCTCCGGGTGGCCAGCATCTTCAGCAGCGTCGTCTTCCCTAGCCCATTCCGACCCACCAGCCCATAGCGGCGGCCCCAGGCCAGGTTCACATCTGCACCAGCCAGCAGTACCCTGCAGGGGGAGCAGAAAGAAGACAAAGGGTGCTCTAGTCGTAGGTGCACAGTAAGTCTAACATTATTTTAGAAACCTAACATTATTTTTAGCCCCATTTCATCTCTCTAAATTCTCCCTTAACTGGAAACACAAAGACATCACACACACCCCCCACGGCCACTTCCTCACCTATCACCAAAAGACACATCAAAGTTCTCAATTCGCACATCGTAGGATTTGTTCTTGCCCGATGACTCCAACCGACTCTCTTTTCTGCTGCCTGCCTGGCTGGCTGATGCCTCTTCCAAGACTCTTTTAAAGGAAAACATGGATGGTTTTTAGCACTCCCAACCACCCTTCCATCCCTACAGAGACGGCTCTACTCTTTTCTCAACCCTTCTTGTTAAACTTACAGAGGGTTGCTAGTCTTGAGTGTGTCCTTCTCTGAACGTTTCTCCTGCTTTGCCTTCAGTCGAGCCTCAGCCTTCTCTAGCTTCTTTGCATTCACTGTCTAAGGGTCCAAACACAACCATTTCACCCCAAGGTGTAGGTTTAGAGAGGAACCCCCAGAAAGGACACCTCAAGTTACCCCTCTCAATTCTGTTCATAATGAACAGAATTAAAGACTCAGGGAACGACAATCAGAAATCCCCCAGAAAGATATTCCAGTATTTAGAGACAGTCAACTCCTACCCCAACCATAGACACAGCCCTTTCCCTTTCTTCCTCCTTCTCACCGAGGATTGTTCCCTCTTTAGCAGTCCTGGAAGGTTGGTGCCACTGTCTGTAAGCGATAAGAAAAGCAGTCACCTTCTACCTGAGGGAAGGGAAACTAGCATTTTGAGTAACTAATAGGAACCAGACACAGACATTTCCCTGAAAGACAATACTAAAGATAGATAGCTATCCTCCTCCCTGCACCTAAATGAAAAAAGTATCTCACGGATTAAGGATAGAGAGACTGGGGCATATAAGCAACTCTTACAACAGCATGCAGTTGATGAGCAAGTCACAAAACTGGAGGGAGCATGAATCCAAGTTTGTTTAATTCCAAGGCCCATATGCTTCCTACCATTGCCAAGAGCTTGGTGAACCCTCCAATCCTACTCCCTTCATCAATGGGCTCTTCTGCCTTCAATAGAGACATCAACTAACTTCTACAATCTTGTCCCATGTTAAAGAGGTACCAGGAGTCCTGAGCTCCAGGGGTCAGGTGGCTGGGGGCTGGAGGCTGAGAAAAAGGAGAGGGTAGCTAGTTCAATCTTCCCTTACTCTCACCGTAGTTCTCCGTTATTTTTGACAACTGGATGGGGGCGTCTAGTAGCACCTGGCTGTTTCCCTGGCTCTGTGGCTCAGCCCTTGACGGTAGGGACAGAAAGCGCAGAGTTAGAATTTGAGGAAAAAACTCTATGACCATCAGATCGTCTTCCCTCATCTTCTGTCTCCTGACCGCAATTCCTCCCATCACCCCCACAAATAACCCTGCCCTGGCACGTACAGTCGCAGAGTGTTGTACATGCGCTGGCACACTGCTCTGATGCCCGCGTCATCCTTGCTGTCCCCGGACACTTCTTGCAACAGTTCCCCCACAGCTTCCACCAGATCATCCACAGATTCGAAGTCCGCGCTGCCGCTGTGCAAGACGCCTGGGCCAGGCGTGGCAAGACGAGAAAGATACCGGGTAGGGTAGACATGCAAGCAGCTTTAGTCCCCCAACCTCGGCCTCAGTCCCGGCTCCAGACCGAACCGGCCCTAGGAACAAGAGGTCACGCAGAGGAGAGGCCTAGTAGCGGCCTCCAGCACTGCCCTCCCGTAGTTTTTATCCCCGACTTCCACTTTGGCCTCCCCAGCGGTTTGAGTCAGTTTCGCTCACCCGTCACGTAGTCGAAGACCTGTCCGTCAATTTCGGGGAACTCGCTCCGCAAAATTTCAGCGCAAGTCGCCATGTTCCAGTAGGGCCCCCGTCTGCGCAGTCGCGCTGAGACCTCGGCCAAGGCCCGCCCCTTACCCTTCCCAAAAACTGGCCCCTCCTTCCAAGGCGCATGCGTAGTGCTGTCGTAAGAAAGGCGAGGAGTGCGCGGAACCTGTAGGCGGGATGAACCCGGCTGAAGAAACCTTGCGCAAGCGCCCCTGTGTACGCCGTAGCTGCTCTCTGCGCTTGCGCAACGCTTTTTCTGCTGAAAAACTAGCCACGTGGGGCTCTCGCTGCTTTCTGGGAGGTAGAGATGAGAAGGCTGCAGCAGGGCAACTCGTGGTTTATCAGGGTGGGAGACACTGGAAGGACCGGTGGGCGGGAACCTCCAGAGAGACAGGTGGTAGATTAAAGCAGTGTGGCTTGTTTTTGTGTGCAGTTGGTAGAATGTCTGAGCCTGAGTTAGAGCAATGAATGAATACACATTAAATTTCTTAGCTATGTCGGCAAGAGTGGAAGTGAAATCAGGGACCTGTCTTTCCAAGTTTAGCGGGATAATGCCATGAAGAAAACAGTAGTGTACAAGTGGATTAAACATTTTTTTGAGGGGAGAGAACGCGTTACTGATGAAAAAAGGTCAGGGCGGCCAGTGACAATCAGAATTGATAAAAACAATGCAAAAATTTGTTGTATCGGGAGTCAGAATCGTCGGCTGACTGTGAGAAGCATAGCAGACCAAGTAAACATCTATAAACAGTCAAGGAAATCTTAACTGAAAATCTTGGCATGAGAAAGGTGTGTGCAAAAATGGTCCCAGAGGAGCTCACCGATGAACAAAAGCAGAGTCGAAGTTTGCCAAGACCTTTTGGAGAGGCAAGACGATGTTTTGGGCCCTGTTATATCACTGGTGGTGAAACATGGGTGTACCAATATGACCCTGAAACAAAGTGTCAAAGTGCACAGTGGAACTTAGCCAATTCTCCACTACCAAAAAAAGTCCTGTCAGTCCAAATCGAGTCAAAATGATGTTGCTAACCTTTTTTGATATCAGAGGGATTATTCATTATGAATTTGTACCAACTGGACAGTTAATCAAATTTACTATTTGCAAGTGCTGAAAAGGCTACATGAAAAAGTTAAACAACCTGAACTGTTCAACAATTCATGGCTCTTGCATCACAATGCACCAGCTCACATGGCATTGTGAGGGAGTTTTTAGGCAGTAAACAAATAACTGTATTGGAACACCCTCCCTACTCACCCGATCTGGCCCCCCATGACTTCTTTCTTTTCCCAAAGATCAAGGAAGTATTGAAAGGAAGATATTTTGATGACATTCAGGACATCAAGGGTAATATGACAACAGCTCTGATGGCCATTCCAGAAAGAGTTCCAAAATTGTTTTGAAGGGTGGACTAGACGCTGGTGTAGATGCATAGCTTCCCAAGGGGAGTACTTTGAAGGTGACCGTAGTGATATTCAGCAGTGAGGTATGTAGCACTTTTCCTTGGATGACTTCACTAACTTAATTGTATGGGCTTCCTTCAGGCTTCTGCTGCTGCGCGCCCAGCTGGGTCCATCTTGGAGCAAGCTGAGAGCTTTGATGACTCATGCTCGTCCCTGAGCTCTCAGAAGCCCCAGCTGCGGGTTTTGTTATGGTTCCCAGGCTTTACAAGCTTGTCCCAGTCTAGTGACCAGCCTGCCCAACGGCCCGTGACCTTGCACTCTGTGTGAATTATGCCCATTCAATCCTTCCACCACCCCAGGGCACAGCCTCACTCACCGCCAATGGGCAAGAAAACCAGATCCACAAAATGGCCTGTGCAAATTCACTGGCATTAGTCCCTACTTACACCCAAAGCAGACTTCTCTTCACCCTGAATCTCAGTAAGTGACTGTAAAAAAGTGAATTTCCTTTCACTGATTCCCTCAGGTAAAAGTTAGGAAGGAATTTTCCCCAAATGTTACTACTGCTTTACATTTAACGTTAATATCCTTCCAACCCTGCTCTAAAGCTAATATGACATCATTATCCGCTCAATAGTGTAAGGAAATCAATTAATTCTGATAAAGTTATAGAAGCTATTAAGCCCCTAGATCTAATAACCACTTTATAGGAAATGCAGGGAAAGAGGAATTCTGGCTACTAACAGGGAAACTACATAAAGAATTATCTGGTTTCTTCAGCAGCATTGCAAGAGCTGAGGGAGAACCTGTGGTTTACAAAATTTAAGAAGCATTCACCAACTACAATGAACCTTGTTTGGATCCAGATGCAAGTTGTAAAAAATTTTATAGGGTACTTAGATTAAGTGTGAACACATTCGGTGTGATATTAAGGAATTGGCCATGAGTTGATATTTGTTGAAGTTGGATGATGGGACATGAGGGCTCATTATATTTTGCTACTTCTGTTTATTTTTTTATTATTATTTTTTAATTGGGGCATTGGGGGGATGGGAACAGTGCTGGGGAATTGGGGAAAGGGGAATAGACAAGTCACTGTTGTTTTGTTCTTTGGGGGGATGGGAACAGTGCTGGGGAATTGGGGAAAGGGGAATAGACAAGTCACTGTTGTTTTGTTCTTCAGTCTAGTTGTGGAGGATGTTGCTTCACTGGCCCAAGTTGGCACCATCATTGTGCTCTTCCCGGGCGAGGCAGATCAGTCGCCGGCTTCTGGACGGCCGCTCACTGCGGCTGCTGGCCGCTCACGCTGGCTGCTGGCCACACACGGTAGCCCATGGCAACCCACCGCCACAGGGACTGCAGCCTACGCCGTCGCCGGCGACTCACGGCAGCCCAGCTCCAGGTTGAGCTGTTGTTCAGCAGCTTAGCTGTGGAGAGCAGTGTCACTGGCCCTCATATGTGGGATCTGAACCGGGGTCCTCTGGCGTCCCAAGCCAGTTCTTAACCATCGTGCCACTCGGCAGGCCCTACTTCTGTTTATTTTTGAAATTTTCTCTAATAGATTTGTTTTAGGTTTAAAGGGCTGAAACCAAGCAAGGGAAACCCCGTGAGGGCTAATCTGCTTTTATCAGCGTCACACCAGCAGAACATGGAGCATAACTTCCCCCTCAGGCACTAGCTCGTCATACTATTCTTTAAAGAGGGTATGGTACAGAAAGGAGGAATTTTTCAAGAAGCCTGGGAGTCAAATCTTCCCATTTGCCACCCAAGCTACCAAGGTTTGGGAAGCCTGGGCATTTGGGAAGAGAATGGGATTAAAGTCAGTAAATTTCTCAGGAAGGCTGAAAGAACAAATGTAAATTTGGTTTAATCTCTAACTAGAAAATACCTGCCTAAGGCTAGGGTGAATTAGGGAAAGAATCTCTACCCTCAGGAGCTGGGGCCAGGAGGGATGCTTGACCTTGAAGTAGTTTTCTCTTCAGAGGATAGAGAAGACCTCGGACTAACACAAATCAGGATTAGGGACTGGATGGCCTTGGAGGGGCCTAACAATTGAGACCAAGATAAGGGAAGAGCCTTGAGGAGCTCATATAGAAAATTCTACTCAAAGCAAGCAGTGTAAGACATGGGAAGAGCAGTCGCACTAGTTCCCCTCCCCATGTAGCTCCCATATCAACACTTAGCCAGCAATTCCGCTCTACAGTTTATTGGGTTTTTAACTGGACGAAGTCACACGTGTACAAAATGAAGCTCACACTATCCCAAAGCAGAGTAGGGATTGAGGGCTGGGAATCTGTTACTGGCCATTGGGGGAGCTCTGAGGTGAGGGACAGCCAACCCTCCCACTCAAGAGACGTGGCCACAGGGGAGGGGAGGAGAGGGAGCCCACCTGGCTTTGGTCATGGAACTCAGAGCCTGGCATTAGGCCAGGGCAGACATGGATGGAGAAGCAGGAGCCCCAGAAACCACCTTGCCCATGGAGCCCAAGGACAGCTCCACCAGTCCCACTCACGATGTGGTTGGTCCAGACCTAGACTCGGGCTGATGCAAAGGGAAGGCATCGAAGCAGGAGGGAGGAAACACTGATGTGTGGTGGCAGGGGGCACTTGGACCTGTGGAAGAGGGTGGATGGGGAGGCAGGCTAACTGCTACTAGGCAGCTAGCAGCGGGTCTCATAAATGCCGCTGCGGCCAATGTAGCGCACCCATTTGATGACATCATGGTCGCTGTAGTTCAGCTTCGGTTCAAACACCTTCAAGTAGCGCACCTTGAGGCCAGAGGGCGCGAATGGCACCTGGGCAAGGGATGGCTCCAGTTAGAAATGTGGCCTTCCTCTCACAGCCACTCTCCTCTGGGAAGTTCTGTAGCCCTGACCTGCTTCTTGTCTCTCCTATGGGTGTTTGAATGATTAGGGTCCTGAAAGAAGCTAGAGGAAGCTGGGGTAGTGAGGGGTCCTCTTAAAAGGTTACTAAAGAAGAAAGCATGTCCAAGAGTAACTAGCAATCACTTGGGTTTAAAGTCAGGCCTTACCTATGATAACTTGAATCAATTCCTTTAATCTGCAGGAAGGAGCAACCAAGACCTGCCTTAGAACATACTCATCTTGTTCGGTATCATGGACTTAAAAAATAAGGTGGAGAAAATTGTATGTCCAACATACACAAAGCAAAGTCAAACCATTTTCCTGTAAGTAAACTTGGTGTCTTATCTGGTATTCAAGCAATCTAAAATTTTCCAAAGGTTATCTTACGACAAGCCAAAAGAAGTCAAATATTTTTGTTAGTATGAATAGCAATTTCTGGTTAGAGGCCTGAAGGGGGGAGGAAATAGGTCTATAAATTAAAGTCACTTCCCCCCTCTAGGCCTGTTTCCTCATCTGCAGGTGGTAAGGGTTTAAGAGGTTGATCTGAATCATCTCTAAGATCTTTCCTAGCATACCCTGCTATGGCTCTAGGCCCCTCTTCTGCCATACCTCAAAATTCATGGAAATGGGGGGTCGAGCCCACTTCTTCTTGTCGTTGGTGGGCAGAAGCTCAATCTCTGCGCTGATCTGTGATTCCTTCATGCCTGCCATGCGTTTGATCCTGGGAACACAGGGGCAAAGGGCAGCAAGTGCCCCTGGTAGATTGGAGGAATTTCAAGGGGGTTGGGGGTGGAGAACCCAGTAGCTTTGGGGAGGTGCTAGGACATGGAAATGTGGTGAGGACCTTGATAACCACTTGCTATAGAACCTTGGGCCTGCTATTCCTTTAGCACTGTGGGCTGTAGTTTCTGCTTAGATACACGGGCATGCCATCCCTTACTCTGTCTCCTTCAGACATATTACAAGGGCAAATGTTAAAGCATCTTGATAAATGAATGCATGCATGCACCCCAGTGCAAAAATGTGCACCCTCACAGAGGTATAAGGAGTAAGAGCATAAGCAGAGGCTCCTGGAGAAGCAGACAGGCACTCCCCCACCCCCACCCCATACCCACTCAGAGGACGAAAGGTGTAACTGAAAAAGAGGGTACACCAAGGCATCTTGAGCCCTGCTGTGGCCTCTGAAGGAAAGACTCACTTCCACACGATGGCGTTCTCACTGGCCTTGTACTTGGCCTTCCCCTTCATGCAGATCACCTGCACCCCACTTGTGTTCAGTGGAGTTGGGATCCTCACCTAGAAGTGACACACCTGTCAGGGAGCTCTATGAAGCCCTGACATCAGCTGCCTTTATTCCTGGAGACAAATTCTTTTTCCTCCCCAAGTCCCTTGTCCTTACCTCAATCTTCTGTGCCAGTAGCGAGGGCTTAAAGTTAGACTTGATGACCACCTTGACCTCAAGCTTGGTGCGTCCCACTTCCCGCACTAGCGGGATCACCCGGAAAGGAAGGATGATGTCCTTGGTGGTGCGATACCTTTAGGTGGGGGGAGCAAGGTTGACATAGCAGAGCCTGTCTTCCTTCCTCTCCCCACTTTCTGCCAGCAGCAGCCCACTTCCTCACATCCCAAATGTACCTCATGAGCTCAAACTCTCCATCTGGTGGGATGAAGCTGATGCTGCGTTCAGAGTCAAACTTGCTGAGTCGCACACACTGGTGGAAGGTGCAGTCATCGATGGCAATTGATTGCTTCCCACTGCAAAAAAGGACAGAACGTCTCCTCTCTTTACAGGAGAATGTCAGAGAGAGCTGAGCTGGGAGGCTACCCCCCAAAGGCTGCCAGAACCTGGCCAAGGTTTCTACTATAGACTATGAAAAGCTGCCAGGATGCAGCTTTCTGACTCAGGGGTCCCTGGCCCCCGAGTTAAGGATGAGTGGGAGCTTTGCAAGTTGCTTGGGACCCAGCTGTTTCAGGCATTCTGGGCAGAGGCCATCAGTATATACAGAAGAGCACTGGTCCTGGGGACCAAAGGGGCTTGCTCTCGGAGTAGGATGAGGGCAATTTCTTAGATGTCAAGAGCAACCATCCAAGCACACCCTTGGGAAGAAGGAGTTTGTATACTGCAGAAATGATGTCCAGAAGAAACTTGTGATTCATCAGTCCCCACTCAGCCCTCCAAAGTCCACCCTCTCCCACCGGCTCCCGCCTAAGGCACCTCTTGCTTGTTTCATCAGCTGTGCCTTTGCCCTGCTTCTCAATGACAATCTTGTCATTCATCCCAAACTTGCACTCAGGCATGCCGCTCAGGTAGCTCTTCATTACCACCCGGCCCGACACATGGGCACTCAGCACCTGCCCTGGTGATGGACAGACAAATGGATGAGCTGGGTCAGGACCAGGACCCTGTCCCGGGCCCCCTCTGGCTTCATCGTGAGACAGCCCTCACCCTGCGGGGACATGAGGAGGTTCACACTCTCCAGGACATCCAGGAAAAGCTCATTCCGGCGATACTTGATGCCCTCCCGCCGCCAGCCAATCTGCCCAGTCACCTGGCTGGTGATCTGGGACTGCTCTTCTTTTGTCTACATGAAGATAGAGACAAACAGCAAGGCATCACTCCTCTCTACCTTCAATCATCCTGTCTATCCCCACTCCACCCTCATCCCCCCCTCTTTTGGTCCCCACCTTGGAACCCATCTTCCCCACATGGGACAGGGTCTAGAGAAAATGGAGCAAAGCTGCAAGGGTGGAAGCTGAGAGAACAGCTTACCTGATGCTGGAGGCCACAGGGCCAATGTGGAGCCCACAGGAAACAGCAGGGTAGCGCACACGGGAAGAGGCAGGCAGAAAAGGAGGAGAAGGCTATGAGGCCTGGATCCTGGAGGAGGGCCCAAGCTCTCTCCTCCTGAGGAACACCAGGCCTCCAAGGCAGCCCACATTCCCCCTTCCCCCAGTGCAGAAGGAAACTGCTTGAGTTATATTCCCAGTAATAGAGAGGCTGAGTCAGCTGTTCCTGAGTTGGGAGGGGACCACACAAAGCAAAATAGGCCTGCAGTCATGGCAGAAGGCTCAGGCCAGCACTTCCTGTCAGAGGCAGGCTCATGAGTCAGCTAGGACAAGGCTCAGGGGCCAGCTGGGATGAAGGGATGTTGGGCTCCACCCTGACCGTGGCTCTATAATTCGAATACCTGGCTCTTGATGCCCTGCTGGGTGATGAAGGTTTTCAGCGCGCCTGTCTCTGAGTTCTGTGGATAGCCAAAGTCGAGGATCTCTGCAAAAGGGAAGGGAACCATCAGCCCCTGGAAAAAGCTGAAGGCTCCTTCATGCCTATCCCTCCCTTGGCCTGGACATGTCTCATCAGCACAGCTCCAAAAGAGTGTGGGATCATCTGTAGCAAAGTCTTCTTAGGACTCCCCCACAAATTCCCCAGAGTATTATTTACTCTGGGATTTGTGCTTCAGAAGAAAACAATTAAAATGTCATATTTTTTCAAATAAAATCAGAAGAGTCACATGACCAGTGGGTGAAAGGTCAAGAAACCCTAAGCCTTAGAAAACAGAGAGATGTTGGGAAGGTGGAAGGACTCCGTTCACTTAGATCATACCCTACAGAGGAACAGAGATAACAATGCAGCGCACCTGAGGGGCCTATAATATCTCACTGTCCTCCAGGCTCTGAGGCAGCTGTTGAGATGGAAAGCTGGGAGGACAGTGAACTAAAGCCCAAACCACAAAGGTAAAAGGATGAAACGTGCTTACTATAGGAGGCCCAGCCACCAATCCCAGTCAGGTTCCTAGCCCCTGAAAGACCTTTTGGTCTTCCCCACCTCCACTCACTATCCTATTTCTGTTCTACTTCGGAGCTGCTTTTAGGTCTGGATTTGGGCCAACCTTCTCAGGGCTCAAAAGACCAGACAGTCAAGAAAGAAAGTTCTGAAGGCACTGGAGCCTCAGATGTGCTCTCACCTCCAGGCCAGGCCCCCTCAGGTTCATCCCCACCCTAGGCCCACCACTCCGCCAGCCTCACCATCCAGCAGCTCATATATGAGCACAAAATTGTTCTTGATGTTCTCCTCGCTGATCTTGCCAAAGTAGGCAGCCATTACGTCACACATCTTATAGAGGAATTCGAAGACCATGGCAGCATTGACATTCTGCTTGGTGACAGCTGCCAGCCAGATGTTGGACCGCTTAACATGGAAGAAACTGGTGCGAGCGATATTGGTGACGGGGCTGCGCACCTGCTGCCGGGCATGGATAACATTGACCCGAAAGGCGTCCACTGCGTTCCTCCTGAGGGAAGAGGGTGCACACAGGCTTCTCAGCACCGGTAAACCTCACACTATGGGGATCCACCACAGCCGCTACCAGCACCCCACTTCACTGCTGAAGTCTGACTCGTACTCTAAAGCCCAATGACAGGAGGACAGATGTAACCTGAATGAACTGAAGTCCATCTGGTTTAGGGAGGTATGTTCCTGACTCCCAGGCCTGGCCCCAATTTCCCAGCTGCCACCTCTCACCTCTCAGTGAGCCCAGGCCCACATGCGAAAAAGACTGCTTCTCCCCCAGTCTTCCCACTAGTGATCCCACCGGTGGTGAAGGTGGCTCCCCCAGAAAAAGCCAACATGACTTTAGAGAAGGCTCTAATCTATTAAGGGAGAAGCACCAAGGAGCCACGGAGCTGGGTCTCCCATTCTTGGCCAGGATCCAATTCCAGGGCAAGCTCAGGAAATGAAAAAAACAATGATGGGGGGGCAGGGCCCCCCCACCCACCTGTGCCTGGGCGGCAGCTTGACAGGCCGCTTACCTATTGCTACGGCAGCCAATGAGATGGGATGAGAGAAATGACGCCAGCAAGAAGAGGAGAGTGACACCAACGAGAGAGAGGGTTAGACACACAACACACTGGGGTGGGCAGCACACACCATGAGGCAAGGAGCAGAGAACACAGCAAAGCATGCGAGACAGTGTATATGCCCTGGCCTTGGCTTAACCAGGTCCATCCAGGGCCAGAGGTGGGTGTGGATGGGTGTAGTCAGCCAGGCTCAGGCAAGCCAGGTGCTGCTACAACTCTAGCTCATACCCCACCACCAGCCAATGGACAAACAGCCACAGAGGCCACACCAGCCCATCAGTCAGGGAGCCAGGAGCAAGGAGCTGGGGCACTGCAGCAGACACATTCTGTAAGTGTTCATTCCAAGCTCTTTGAGGAAGAAAAACAGGGCAGCACACACCAGAGAAGCCTAATCTCATTAGAGCTGCTGAGGCTAGGACATGTCCCCTCAGTCAGGAAAGAACAGTGGCATGCAGGGCGGGGCAGAATGAGAAGCAAGGCTGTGCCTCCTTGTTAAGGTTTAAGGGACCCAGAACAAGGAGCTGTTCCAGGTCTACTCTGTTTGGCCGGAAAGGGCACATGGCCTCCCTGCCACCTTTCCCTCAGTGAATGGGAGGGTGCCTTAGACTTGCTCACAGTCTCTCCTCCAGGAATGGCTCAGAGGAACTGAAACAGCTGAGTCAGCAGCCTGCCTCCTTCTGAGAAAGGGAGTGGGAATGGGAGAGGATTAGACAGCCTGGAGAGGCTTTTAAGAGAATCCAGTGAAGGCTCTCAACCTGAGAAAGGCTTTTGAAAGCAAGACTTAGATGGATTAGTGCCTCCAGCCTGGCCACTAACTCCACCCACTGGAAGCAGATCTCCCTCCTCCTCAAACGAGGAATCAAACTGCCCAGGCAAAAGCACTCATCTCCAACTACCAGGTCTGTCACTAAACAAAACAGGAGGCAAGAAAGGCCAGAGCTCCTAAGACGGCGGGGGCCACGCCATTCCATAGGTCCCATCTAGTGGCCAGCAACTGGCTGCCAGGCCAATACCACCACCAGACCTCATGGGAATCAGGGTGTACTGGCTGACCTTCCGTGATGCAGCAGCGGGTAGGGGTGGTCCAAGTCAAGCCTCTGATAGGAACAGACCTGGTCCTGCATGCTGGGAAGGAGGGATGGGAAGGTGGGGGGCACAGCTGGCTCAGCCAGGGGACTCACCCGATGTCATCTCGGTAGACCCGGGAGATGAGCACCTCCCCCTTGTGATTATAGATGAATAAACCTCCAATCATGGCGGCAGCTCAGTCTCTGAGTCCCATCGCTCTGAGAACAGACCTAGGATAAGCAGGGACAGGGTAAGGGAAGGCCTCATAAACCCTGCCTGCGTCCCCTGTGGGGCTGTGCAGGTCATAATCTGGGCTTTTTTTCCTGACTCAACTTTCCAGCAAGTGACCCTGCAGCCCTCACAGGCATGCCCCTCCCCTTAGCCAGGCTCCAGTTCCTGTTTATCCCACACTGGAAAGGAGAAAGAAATGGTAAGGGACTTGGGCCCAGGATTCTAAGGCCATTTTGACCCTCCCTTTTCTGGGGCTGAGCCCAGAGAGTAGCCCCTTTCCCCTTTTCACAGAGCTGAGCTCAAGGAGGATCCTTTGCGGCCCCTTCCTGTGCAGACTCTTACTGAGGCTCCCCAACCAGTGAGTCACTGCTAAGGCCTGCCTGAGGCTGCAGGAACAGCGGTAGGAATTACTCCAGTAGGTTCAGGCCCCAGGCACAGCTTTAGAAGCATGGAGTCTTAGTTTTAGGCTCCACTACCCTTCTGAGAAGGAGGCAGGGCCTGAACCTCTGGCTCTCTAATTCACAGAAGTCTAAACATTCCAGGAAAGGGTGTGCAGGGTTGGGGGAGGAGGAAAGAAGGGAGGCCTTAGGCTCTACCATGCAGTCTGATAAGCAGGCAAAAGAGCAGAAGGGAAAGGCCTCAGCCCTGGCCAACTAACTTCAGTGACCCAAGCTGCTTCTTAGTTATTTTTGACCACCCCCTCTTTCAAAAAGGGAGGCTCTCTCTTAGCTCCCCGAGTGCAATAAAAATAAGCTGGGCGGGGGGTGGGGGCGAGGGGGGAGGCAAGATGCAGGTACATACAATTAAGAGATCCTTTCAGCTGAAATTCTGTGATTCCAGACCCACAACATAACTCACTCCTGGCCTGACTGCCTACAAGCAAGGGAGAGGATGCCTGAATTATCCAAATTATTTGGGTCAAACTACGACTGTTGGCATGAACAAAAAGGGTTAATTTAGTTCTAGATTTCCTGGGTTACCCTGGTATTAATTTCACAGGGGGGAGTTTAGCAGACTTTTCAAAACTGTAAAATAAAGCCTATTACTGTGGCCATCAAAGTCTCCCAGACTCAGTGAGAGGTCTTTCAAGGTGGTGGACACAGCCCATTTCTCAGTGCCAAAGAGACTGGGAGATGAAAGGCAAAATGGAGGTGGAGCCCTGGGCAAAGAACCAAGTTCACAGGTATCAAGTGGTAGACAGCTCCGGCACCAGAGAAGTAGAGGTGGGGCCCAGGACAGGAACGGAATATTTAGTTAAGTGAAAAGACTGGCAGCAACAGCCAGGCAATATACTCAGGCGGGCATATATACAGACCGCAGCAGCAACGGGGCTGGCGGGGGGCACCTGGAGGAAAGAGTTTCAGTATGGCAAAGGTCAGGGCTTTGAAGAGGAAAGTCAGCAGAGGTGGGGGAGATCGGCAGTGGTGAATAAGGGAACGCTGGGGTGACAGGCCCTGCTTTGGGTGGGGTTCAGGTGTAGAGGTAGGAGGTGGGCTTTTCGCTCTGGGTAGGAAGACATCGCAGAAAAAAAAATGATTCCACGGGGTGCGGGGCTGTCACAGGTCTGAGAAATAAGAGCCACAGGGTGTCACTCAACTGGGAAGAAGGGGTGCCGCAGGGTGGGAGGCTTGTCACAGTCCAAGGAGGCGACACAAGGGGGTGTCACTGTTCTAGGGGGTTGGGAAATTGTCCCTGCGCTGAGAGGAGGCGCCGAGGGCAAGGGTTGTTGTCACGATCTCAAGGAGACGGGCGCCGCGCGGCGCACCTCCTCTGGGAGGATTCCTGTGGGTCTCCCTCTCCCTCTCACAGGAGGCGCCGGGCGGGTCAAGTGGAGGGCGCCGCTCCCCGCCGGTCTTGCAACCGCGCCCTGGGCGCCCCCGCCCAGCCTTCAGCTCCCGCGGAGAGCTGAAGGCTGAGGCCACTCCTGGGTGTGGACAGCTTTCCGCGTAGCGCAGTGCAGGGAAGGGCAAAGCTGGGCAGCGGGGCAGGCGTCCTCCCTCACCCCGTAAGGCTAGATCCCGAGCTCACCTGGTGTCCGCGGCCCCCTGCTCCGCCCGCCCGGCCACTCTCCGGATTCCAAGATGTCCGCCCGCCCCCTGCTTGCCTGCCCGATGCCTCTGCTTTCGCCGCAGTGCCGCGGCCCCGCCCCGGCCTCAGATGCGCGTGCGCGTGCGCGTCCGCCTTCCGCGCGGACTACAAATCCCTTCAGACCCTGAGACTGCTCTCTTACAATTTTAAGCTCTCTAGGTTTGGCAAAACTACAACTACCGACTGCCTTCGAGAACCTTCGAGGGGGAGGGTAGGAGTGGCGTTATCCAACCCTGTCCGAAGTACACATCCCAGCGTTCGCCGTTCCGCTCATTTAATTTTCCCCACTGAGCATTCTGGGAATTGCAGTTCCTCTCCTTCCTATTCCGGTGTTTTAAGAATGCCTCAGAATCACAGGGCCGTTTGTTGAACCCTATTGGTTAAGCTTTGGATTGCTGCAGGCCTTTTCTGTCTCCAAAGTCCGAGGACTGACTGGCCTCACTTTACACACAACACACGAGTTGGCAGTAGAAGTGTTTTTGCTGAATTTACTGCTTTCTAACATCACATCTGATTCTACCCAGTTTTTTTAAATCATATATTTGTGCCAGACATGAGCCTTACCCTGGAGATCAAGACTCAAGGAAGGGGATGGTGGGTGAGGAAGCAAATACTTGGAAGAAACTAGCTAAAGCTTTTCAGGAATATGTCCATGTTCTACTCCAGCTATACCTATGTGACTGTCAGCTCAAGGCCAGAGCCTGTGTGCCTTCTAGTGACAGGTATATATGTTGCTTAGAAAACCGCTGGCAAGTTGAATTTAATTGGACATGGGATTTGAAATCCCTTCTGATGGACAGTGTTAATCTTCATGTCCAAGCTTAGAAGAAAAGACAGAGCCAAGCCTTGAACATGAAAGGCCTGCCTGGCTCTTGCAGGACCTGAAGATCTGTTGGCTCTCCTCTTTCTGTAGGGAGAGATACCATGAAGCCTTCCCTAGTTAGGGCTGAGATCATCATTGGAGGAAGGGAGGGTAAAAAAGGGCAAACCTTGCAAGCCTTACTGCCCCTAGCATCCTCTTGCCAGAAGCCAGAATGTGGTAAAATAAAGATCCGGCCTCCTTCATTCAAATCATGGTTATAGCCTGAAGTCATTAAGTGACTGAATATAGGCACTTCTGATTCCTGAACCAGCACTCAAGGCTTCATTCCTACCTTTCCAAAAGCTTTCTCTTCAATACATACCCTAAGCCTTTACCAATTTAGAGATAATAATAATAAATAATAATAATAATAATAGCTACCATTTATTGAGCACCTATCCTACTGTGTGCCAGGCACTGTGCTAGGCACTTTTCGTACAATATCTAATTTAAATCCTCACAACAACCCTGTGAGGTAGGTATTATTATCATCATTTTACATGTGAGGGAACTGAGGCTCAGAGAGATTAAATAACTCTCTTATCACACAACCAAAAAGTAGTAGAGCTGGGATTCAAACCCAGAACAACCTGACTCCAAATCCCATGCTCCTGTGAACTAGAGTAGAGGCAGAGGCGAGAAGAAGGGCCAAATTCAAGAAATATTGGAGTAGAATGGATATGACCTGCTGACTAGTAAGATATGGGAAAGAATTTAAGCCCATAAATGTTTCTAGCTGGTGAGCCTATGTGGATTGTGATGAAGGTAACCAGGGTTGGAATTCAGGAGGTGGTGGGGGAAATTAGTTGAGTCCACATGGACATGTCCACGGAGATGTCTAGTGAGTGATAAAAATACAGATCTAAAGGTTGGAGGGAAATTGGGGCTGGAGATGTATATATATGAGAATCATCAGCATATCAGTGGCAGCTGAGGACATTAGGATAGATGACACCATTTGGGGAGTAAATAGGAAAGAGAAGTGTAATGAACACTGGGAGCACCAACACTGAAGGCATGAGCAATAGGGAGGAATTCTCAAGAGAGTTAAGACAAAGCAGAGTCAAAGAAGAAAGAAGTACAGGAGGCAGCCCTATTGTGGTGGCTACAGGAAGCCATGGTCTGGGCTGGGAGCAAACCCAGAGCTTCCAGAAGGCAGGCAAGACTGAGTTAGACTTCCAACACAGCCCTCACTCACTGAAAACCCCAGGGAGTCTTTGTTAAATGAATGAATGCTGAAATGCCCCTACCCTGGTTTACCCCAAATCCTGGAGCTTAGTCACTTCACCTCACTCTTGACATCCCAGTTCTGAATAGGGAAACCTAGGTGAGTCAGAATTTATAGAAGAGGCTTAAAGAGAAAGTCATGATTTGTTCAAATTGTAAAGTAAGGTAAAAAAAATAAAACCTGGCACTCTGTCTGGAAGTCCCAGAAGTCCCCCTGCCCAACTTTGCTTTGGGGTATCATGGTGATTGTAAAAACAGGAAAGGGTTTGTGCAGCAGGAGGCATGGTGAGAACAGTCTGTCAGTTGTCCGCTGAGCCCAGCCTGAGACCCAGCTTATGATTTACCAAGGTAGGAAGATGATGAGGACATGTGCGGAATGCTTGAGGACTACGAGGAAGGGAAGGGTAGAGGTTAAGTTGGGACCAGCCCCACAACCTGGGAGAGGATTGGAGAGAGGGTCCAGCCCTCTGGGCAGGGACCAGCCCTAAAGCTTAAGTGGACTTGCATAGGTGTGTGTGTGTGTACACATGTGTGAAAGAGAGAAAGAAATAGCACCCACACACTCTCTGGAAAGGCGAATAGAGCCATATGTGAGCAAGTGGCCAGGGCCCTCCCCAGAAGCCTAGTGACTCAACATGTTGAAGTGTGGGTATGGGGGCTGAATATCCTTGGGAAGCCCTGAGGGGCTGCTGAAGCATGGTTCCTGGTCTCCTCGGAGGCTGGGCCTCCCCTCGCTGGGGGCTCACAGAAAGTCAAACAGCCCGAAATTCTTGGCTGCTCCAGGCCCAGGAAAAATTGGGGGAGGAAAAAAGAAAGAGAAGAAATGTTTCAGGCCCAGAGGTGAGATGAGCCTGCTGGTTAGTAGGGTTAGGGGTCTGCAGGAACCAGCACACAATTGCAGGCAAGGTGGGATGGATGGTGGTGGGGTAGAGCAGAGATGCTCCCTTGAAGCCACTAGCGGATCAGGCAACTGAGGGCCCCCTGGGCTTCTGGTAAGGGCCCACCACAGGCAGGGATAGTTACTGGAGGTGATCACAGCTCTAGGGTACAGGCAGCAGGCAAGGGACAGTTAGGAGGAGGAACAGATGAAGCAAGTTTTTTTTGGTGTCAGTATTGTGGGGAAAAGTCAAGAGATTGGCACACATGCTTTAGGGGATGAGGTTAACAGAGGGATGGTGTAGGTGAATGAATAGTGAAACTGATGGGGCAAAGGTGGGGATAAGGGTCTGAGCAGGCCCTCAAGGGCACTGCTGAGGTTGACTCCTGAAGTGTATGCAGAGAAGAGAGTAAGGAACAGCACCAGCAAGTCGGGTCCCAGGGACATGAAGGATCCTGGGAAGTCCTGTGTAGCGGTTAGTAGGCAAAGGGACAAGCTGGAGCCATGGCAGGTTAGGGGCTGCAGTGGCAATCGGTGGGTGCTTCCCGCCCTCACTGAGCCCAGCGAGCAGTTAGCGCGCCTGGATTTAGTTCTGTTTATTTCCCTTTTAGGTACCAGACAAAGTAAAAAAGACGTAAGGATGGAGAGAGGGACGCAGCCAGCCAGGGTAGGGGTGGGATGGAAGTGGGGAAGGGGCCCTGCTCACATCACATCCACAAAGAACTCACTGGGGTTTCCCATGGCCATGCGGAAGGACTGTCTGCTGGCGGTCAGTTCGGGGGGCACCGAGGCCAGGTCGCGGCCAGGAGGGGCTCCTGGGGGGCCCATGGCCGCGGGCGGTGGGGGCATCATCAGCATGGGAGGGCCGTAGAGAGGGGGCACGCCAGGGGGGCCGTAGCTCGGGTGCGTGTGGTGGCTGCGCAGGCTGCTGGCCAGCGAGTGGTGGCTGCGGTGGCTATGCTCGCTGGCAGCAGGCCCCGAGCGCTCGCTGGGGGCCCGCTCCCTTGGCCCCCGCAGGCTGCTGCGGGTTGTATGGTCGGACTCGCTGCCGCTGCCGCCCGACTTCGAGTCCCCGGCCTTTGGGTCCTTCTCCTTCCGCCGGTCGCTGCCGCTCCGGTTGGAGCCACTGCTCCGGCTGCCTGTAAGGGACAGGCAGAGACAGGGTGGGGGACGCTCAGAGCTTGCGGAGGAAGCCTAGGGCTCGCCTGTGCCCACCCTATCCCCACGGCCCCCTCTTCCTTACCTTCACTGTGCTGACTGCTGGCACTGCCCCCGCCGTAGCTGTACCCCAGCTCCGGGAAGCCTGGGTGCGGGTTGTAGGGGTGCGGGGGCGGTGGATACTGGTAAGGGAAAGCCATGGGCCAAGGGGCGGCCCCAGGGTGTGGCAAAGGGGCCAGAGTGTCCTGGTCAGAGGCACCACTGGAGCCATCGTGATCATGGAGGGACAGGTTGGCCATGTCTGTGGAGGGCAGGAAAGGGCCAGATGAGCTGGTACTCTCCCATGCCCCCGCACCCCTATATCAGAAGAGAGGTCCTGGCCTAGGTCAGTTGGGTGCATTTGAGATGATAGAAATAGCAGCGGTAGTTTCTCCCCAGAATGGGAGGAGACATAGGCCAGAGATCTCTCATTCCTCCTTCAGCCTCCCTTCCCCAGATGGAGAGGGAGACCCTGTAGAGACTGCCAGAGGGAAAACCCTACTCTGGAAGGCTCTGAATCACCACTTCAGAGCCTCAATGCCAAATCCTGACACCCAACTCCCAGGAAGCAGTTTGGGGAAATTTTGGGAGAAAATTTGCTCTCCCTCCTCACCTGGTACTAAAAAAAAAAAAAATGCCCATTAAAAGCCAGAAAGAACATAGGGCCTTTCAGAAACTCCCCATATAGAAGGCTCAGATCAATTTTCTAGAGTTGCTGGGGAGGGTGGGAATGAGGTGAGAAGGGCTCAGAAAGAGAACAACTTAGGTGTCTCCTCTGTGCTTTCCATCCCATTCCCAGCCAGGCCTGGTTCTTCATAGCACTTTTCTCACTGTATTACCATCACTTCTTTCATGACTGTTTCTTTCCTAGTAAATTGTGCACTCCTTAAGGGCAAAGCTGCCCTCACCAATCCTGGAACTACCCGGAAAGGAAGTGTGAGGGTCCACTAAGACTAATGACCTGCGTTAGGACACCCCTTGCTCATATTTCATCTGAGAAAGCTGTAATTACTAGGGGCCAGCTGCCAGATACAGACCGAGTCCCTGTTCCAAGACCCTAAGTGAGCCAGCCCAATCTTCCAGGAGAGAAGAGGACAGGAGAGGGGGCTCTGAGGGGGCTGAAGCACCCGTGAGGTCTGCCAGCCAAGCCATGAACCTGTGAAGCAGCTAGCATGGAAGGTGGTGGTGGTGGGAAGCAGGGGCCGGCCTTGGCTCATGCTCAAAGAACTGTTGACCATTTCAGTCTCTAGGCTGTCTTCTCAAGGCGGGGGCGTAGGGACGGAAAGTGACTGTGTGCTCCTAGGCCTACCCAGGTCCTCAGATCTTCCCTTTGAGACTGCCACACTCCCAGCTGAGGAACTCTCAGCCAGTGAGAAGGAAGAGGCCTGTTCTGTCAGCATCATTCTGAGCTGGGCCTCTGGTGGCCTTAGTCCATGGGTAGAAGATCTACCATTCAGGGATGGAACAAGGTCTCTTGAGCAAAAGCCACAGCTATTCTGAAAAGTGTGTCCCTGGAAATTTGGGGTTAGGGCTGACTTCTGCTAAGGATGATAGTAACCACATTTGATTAAGAAGCCATTGATTGTAAGATGCACCCCAACTTCAGAGATGTTGAAATATGGAAAAAATGTTCACCTTAGAATCAATTAAATACATGAATAATGGACAACTTTCTTAGGGCACTTACTGTGGGCTAAACATGGTGCTAAAAGTATTATATACATTATTTTATATCATCCTCAAAACACCTCTGTGAGATAGGTTCTACTATTACCTCATAGATCAAGAAATTGAGCCACTGAGAGGCTGTTACTTACGCGTGTTCACACAGTAAGAGTGGAACTAGACTTTGAACTCAGAACTCCAAAACCCTATATATCTATCACTACTCCATGGGGCCATGCTGGAGCTGCTGAGGGCCAGGGACCCACTCTCCACCAGGACTTGTGCTCTGCAGAAACAGCCTTTCTAGTCCCTAGAACCAAATCTGAATCATTTTAAGAATTAGTTTTTGAACTTGAGCCAGCACCACTGGGCTGAGAGAAGGCTCCCTCAGGCAGAAGTGGCTGCTGAGGGTGGGCTTCAGCTTCCATCCCTCCACAATGCTGTCCTGTTTCAAGGACTCCCCTTCCCCAGAGCTGTCCTCAGGCTCAGAAGGAGAGGGGGAGTTCCACACAGACCTCTCTTGCTTAATAACCCTCATTGGCTTTGTACTCGCTTAGGATCAAGTCCAAACTCTCTGTACAGCTTGCTGAGTCCTCTACAACCTGGCCCTGATAGCATCGCCAGCTCCATCCCAAGGCACAGCCCACCACAAGGGTCTGAGGAAGCTGTGGATTTGGGGCCTCAGGCCAGCCCCAGGTCCTGCGCTGCTGGAAGCTGCTTGGTGTGAGAAGGCTGAGCAAGGGCCAAAGGTAGGAACTCTATTTGGCCTTGCTGAGACAATGTATCTGCAGCACCACACACCTGGGCAGCCCCGGATGGTGGAAAGAACCAGGGCTCTGGAGCCAGAACGACCTGGACTCATGGCCTAGCTCCTCTGCTTCTAGCTGTGAGACATGGGGTGGGCTATTTAACTTCTACATGTCTGTTTCCTCATCTGAAAACAGGCATAGTCATCCATCTCCCCAAGGGCGGGGAGGAGGTCGTGAGGATTGATAGAAAGTGAGATGATGCTTCAGAAACAACCAGCACGATGCCAGGCACAGAGCAGGCATTTAGAAAATGCCAGCCCCTCGAGGGGGTTGCAGGGCAGGTGAAGAGGCTGGACCGGGCTCTGCTTCCACCACGGAACTCTCAGGCCTTGAGCTGGGCCCCCAGCTCAGCTGCCCCCTCCTTCAGGTTCCCTGGACTCAGCTGCCACATCCCTGGGCACCTCCCCAGTCCCAGCCAGGAGACAGGGTAAGGAGGTGGGGAGGAACATACTGCCGCAGAGGTCGCCGAAGATGTAGTAGCACTGCTCGGAGAAGGTGATCTTATTGACAGTGTGACGGATGAAGCCGGCTTTAAGCAGGTTGCTGGCATACTTGCGGGCCTCTCGCCGGTCAGTGAAGCCTTCCACGTTGTGGTATAGCCAGTCCACCACATCCGAGCCTGGAGGCAAGGCCGCCACTTGATTGGGAGGCCCACCTGACTTGGGCTCATCTGGCCTCACAGAAGCCAAGGGGCCGGGGCTGGTTCCAGCTCTTGGCACCCGGCCTGCCCTGGGCCCTTACTCCCCACCCTGTCCTTTATCCCACCATGGGGCCTCTCACCGATGAAAGCGTTGGGGATGGTGATCTTGAGCCACATGCGGTCTCGGACCTCTAGCCCGGATTCAGGGGAGGCCATGGCTTTCACGATGGCGGCCATGTCACTGTGGATGGACAGGTGGAAGTCGTCTAGGCCTGGGGGTGGGAGGCAGAATGGTGAGGTGAAAAGGAGCTGTGGACTTAGGTAGACAGGAGTGTGCCTTCCAGCTCTACCACCTAATAAATATGGACCAATGTTGGGTAAATTACTGACCTCTTGGACACTCAGTTTCCCCTTCCATAAAAAAAGGGACTTTAATATCTATTTTACAAGGATGTTTGAAGAGAAATAAATAATGTAAATAAAGGTGCTTAGCACAGTATATAATATGTGTTATGGTAACAAAAATGGCAGTCATTATTGTGCTTACTTTATGCCACTCACTGTGATCAATGTTTCACTTATATCCTCTCGTTAAGCCCCCAGGAATGTGGTAAAGTGCATATCATTAGTCCCGTTTTATAAGAGGAAACTGAGGCTCACTGAGTGCTCACTACTGGTTCAAAAGCAAACACTGTTTAGTGAGGGTCGGGTGTCCACTGAGGGAAGCGGCAGTGTGAGGTAGCTGAAATGAAATGATTCCCCTCTCTAGCTCTCTCTGACTTTCAAGCAAGAGTCTGTGGGCTTTCATCAGTCCCTCCCACCTGGCCCTGTCTGCTGGGCCCAGGGGACTGGGTTGGACACTCACGCTCTGTGTCAGGGATGGAGCTGGTGATGGAGGAGCTGGTGGAGGTGATGGTGCTCAGGGAGGGGCTCATGCCGTAGGCAGGGAAGGTGCCAGTCATGGCTGCAGTGTGGGAGACCCAGGCCGCAGGGTCAATGGGCCGGATGGGCTCGCCTGCAGGGAGGATGAGGAATCAGGGGCTGCCAGGCCCACCAGGGTAGGTGTGAGAGTTCAGGGCAACACAGAAGGCAGTAGACACAGGGCTCACGTATGCCAGGCACCAGCTTTAGGGACAAGTTCCCCATCCACTTACTCCTGGGCAATGTGAAGCAACCACGTGGACTTGGGTCCCAGCACTTGGCTACAGTCAGGGTGATGGGCCTGAAAGCAAGGGTGTCCCTAATGAGGGCAGGATGTGTGGAGGCCAGACAAGCTCCTTGCCTGACAGCCAGAAATACCTGCCCCACCTCTGCAATGCCCCATCCCATCCATACCCTGGTTTGTGCACAATCTCCCGTAGTACCCGGACTGCGTCGTCATTACTCATGTTCTCAAAGTTGATCTCGTTTACCTGGGAAAGAGGACCAGGAGTGGGATAAGCAGATGGTTGGGGATGGGGATAGGGAAGCTTGGTGGGTCAGGGCGTCTTCCCCCCACCAAGAAGGAGCCTCTGCATAGAGTATGGAGGATAGGAAGAATGAGCGGGTACAGAGGGTACATCTCCCCACTCCCTATCCATACCACCAGCCAGGGAGACCAGTGGTACCTGTAACAGCATATCTCCTGGCTCGATGCGTCCATCAGCAGCCACAGCCCCACCCTTCATGATAGAGCCGATGTAGATGCCTCCGTCACCGCGCTCGTTGCTTTGGCCCACAATGGAGATGCCCAAGAAGTTATACTTTTCTACAGGGAGTAACAAGACCTTGAGAGGAGAGCAAGGTTCCTACCCAAATTGGGAGTCCCTTATTAGAAAGTGTGGAAAGGGACGAGAACTAACATTTATTAACCGGAATCAGGCACTGTGTTCGGCATGCTCAAACAGGCTTTTAGTTAATCCTTGCTGGCTGCGAGCAGGGACTCAGTCCCATTTTACAGAGCAGGCAACTGAGGTTCAGAGACTCTAAGTGACTTTTCTAAGCCATTAAGTGGCAAAACCAGTATTCAAACTCAGATTTAAATTCCAAAGTTCGGGCTTTTTTCACTACGCCCAGCTATCTCCTAAAGAGAGTACCTAGGGCAGACATCAGAGAGCAAGAATGCAACGGCTGAAAAATGGAAAGGGGGAAGGAATCAGAAATCACCTCCTCCAGGAAACCTTCCCTGATGCCTTTCACTGCTTCCATAGCTCTCGGTGCTTCTCTTTGTCATAGCCCTGATCTGAGATACTGAAATGATCAGCTCATGTACCAGTTTATGTTTATGAACGAGAGCTCCTTGAGGGCAGGGAACATGACTCGTGCCTCTTTGAACTCCTCGAGTCTGCCTAGTGTCTGGCATACAGTAGGCACTCGAGTATTGTTTCACCAGACTCACCCATGTTGAGAGTGACCGTGATGATGTTGAGTGACATCGTGGAGTCCGTGATGCTGCTGAAGGACGAGGACTGTAATAGACAGAGCCCCTGAACAGCAGGCAGAGGTGGCAGGAACTCACTGCTCCCACCTAGCTCCTCCTCCAGGTGAACCCTCAGCAGCACCTCCCCTCTAAGGTTCTAAACACTGACTCAAGGGGAGGGGATCTAAGCAAGCACAAGCCCTGGCCCGGCCCCACCGATCCCTAGAACCCCAGGGCCCATACCCGCTCAATCCGGGACACCTTCTGCTTCCGCCGCCGCCGTTTGTGTCTTCTCATCAGGCGTGAGGCGCTGCTCTGCTCTGTGGAGCTGCTGAACCTGTGGGGCCCACAGTCGTTCCCCACCAGGCTGGCCTAGTCCTGCCCCATAAGAGGCACTGCAGGGCCCTGGTCCCCAGCACAAAGCCCACATCCCTCCCAGGCAGGGCTCCACAGGGGTCACCTGCCCCACAGTACTACTCATGAAACCAAAGCCCCACCTGCTGGTGGAGTCATCCTCGTCCGAATCAAAGAAGCTGGTGGTCTCCAACTCGCTGCTCATAAGGGTGGACGAGCTGTCATAACCCCCTGGCTCTCGCCGCCGTTCCCCCTTTGCAGTTCCATTTAGCCGGGTTGCTGCAGGGGATGGAGGCAGCTGGGTTCACAGTGCCCAATGCAGGAGGGAAGGGAGGACAGGGGCTGCACTGGGCCAGGCATATCCAGAGCTCAGGAAGTAGGGCAAAGATGTGGGCAGCTGAGTGGAAGCTGTGGGAAGGGCATGGGGGTGGTAAAGGCATCTTGTTCAGAGAAGACGCACTGTGCTCTGGGCCATCCCTCCGGCGTGGTCGCTCCCGCTGGGCAGACACCAACGAGTCCGTCTCTGTGTCATTGTCTAGGTTCTCCTGGCTGCCCCCACCAGCATGAGGGCTGCAGGGAAGAGAGGACTTGGTGGGGGAGGGGGCAGGCTGGGGGCTCCCTCCCCCAGCCCTAGGCTGAGCTGACGGGGCCCTCCCCGATAGGCCCTCCCCATCCTTAGGTTATACTCACTGGAAGGATGGGGGCCGGGAGTCCCCAATGCCTCCCGTGCGCTCCATGGGTGGTGGCAGCTCTGATGGGTTATCAGCACAGAAGGGAGCTGGCTCTGGGTGTGAGCCCTCAGCTGACACTAGCTGATGGGGAGAAAATGGGTAGGTAGTAAGGCACAGGGGTGCCAGGGAGAAGTAGGGATAGTTGGCTTCTAGTAGGGCCTGAAGACTTGGGGAGAATGAAGCAGGGGATGTGAAGGGAGAAGAGACAGGGCTATGGAAGGGCAGTGAGATGAGAAGTGGACACACTGCCAGGTAACAGGGAGGCATGGGTTGGTGAAGTGGGATAGGGGCAGAGAACCAGGATCAGTGGTCCAAGGCAGAGGTCGGCAGGTGACAGAAGGGAAACTGAGGCAAAGTGCCTCAAAGGGCATGGGAGACAATTTTGTCTCCAATATGTGTTTCTGTGTCTGCCTTTCCCCACTTCCCACCACTCCCCCACTTTTCACCAAGGCTATAGAATCTGGGGTAGAAACTGTTCAGTTAGAAAACTCAAGGAAGATTCAGATATCGAAGCATAAAACCACCAGCTACAACCTCAGTGATGCCTTTCCTCCGTCCAGCCCACGGCAGGAACTCGGGTGGAAGGAGGGCGGAGGAGGGCTCCTTACCCAGGACACCACCCGGCCATTGAAGCAGGGCAGCTTGGCGTTGTCGTCTGAGATCTCCTCCTTCACCACTCTGCAGGGAAAGAGGAGATGTTCTGGGGTGGAAATGGAGGTGTCCTCACAATCTCAACTCTCATGGGCTCCTCCACCCTAAAGTGGGAATCAAACCACCAGCACAAGGCTGTTCAAATGGGAGCAGGGGTGCAGGGGATGCAGTTGCCTTCCTGGGGTGTTCTCTCCGTCATCAGGTGATTGCACATTACATCTGACAAACTGCTGCCCCATGAGTGCAGCCACTCCCTAGAATCTTGAAAGAACCTTACCTACCCCCAACACGGCTCTTGTGGGCTGGACTTTTTCTTTCCCTCTGACCCTACACTAGGAAAAAGCACACCCTGATTACTGTCCTTCCCTTCTCAATTGGGAATCCTGACATTCTTCTAAGAGGTGTGGACGAGGCATTTAAGAAAATTAGGAAAGAGAAGGGGAGAAGGCATTTATTGAACATCCTTCATTGCAATTAAGACAATAGTAACAATTGCTCTCACTTATTGAGGATGTATTATGGGCCAAGCACTGAGCTATTACTATACTTGTATCATTTCATTTACTACAGCAATGCTGTAAGATAGATACAGATGGGCAAACTAAGGCTCAGTAGGTTCAGAAATTCACCTAAAGTCACACAATTAATAAGTGAAGAGCTGGAATTTGAATCCTAGTCAGCCTGACTCCAAAGCCTTTATTCCTACCAATTATACCATCCCTATGTCTATAATATATAATCTTCACATCAGCCTCATTGTGTAGACAATATGATCCCCATTTTATGAATAAGGAACTGAGAAACATTCAGTAACATGTCCAAGGTCAGAGCTAGATGTCAGAGATGCAATTCAACCCCAAGCTTGTGTGACACCAAAACCCATACTGTTTCTACATTATTTCACATTCTTCCCTATACGATGACAGACATGACGTGGGACTGTGTGGACGGTGAAGGTAGGGGAGATAGTGATGTGGGCATGGGGGTGGGATGAGGTCACAGGCATGTAGTTTGGTCGGGGGCATGCAGTGAGGCAAGAAGTTGGACCTAACTAGTTTGGGGCCAGCAAAAGGAACTGGAAAAGTTTGAGGACCCCCAGACTGTGTCAAACACCCCAGGAGTACAGAGCTGGAAAGACGTGATCAGGAGCAAGAGGAAGACACATGCAGGGAGTTGTGAGCAGAGAAGGAAGACAGAAAGGAAGGAGGCTGAGAAGCCCAGTCCTCGATTCTTGAAGAGCTTCTGCCCAGAGCTGGGAATGTGCTTGGCTCCTTGTGATGCTCTCACATTTTTGGACTCACAGCCAAGTTCAAAAGCCAAGCCTATCCCCCTCCCTCCCATTGAGCTCTGGCTCCTCTACCATTTCCAACCCCACAGTGACCCCAAGGAAGCAGCTCAAACCATCCTGCTCAGAACAGGCTGGAAAAAAGGGACAGAGAGAGGTAGCTCAGACCTACCAGCCAGTCTGGTCAGAGGGTACCCTAAGCTAATAGCCCTTCATTGGAACTGGATTTCAAAGGAAAAGGGGGTATGTGGGCCACATGGCAGGGGTTCTGTGACCTGCTTTGGAGAGGGTCTCCCTGTGGTGGAAAACTGCTGCTGAGTCCCCAGCACCCCCTCCCCAAGCAGGCCCCACCATACAGCACCAGCTACAGATGTCTCCT
>NW_017731364.1:2230795-2234807 GCF_001890085.2 Hipposideros armiger | reverse complement strand
CACACACACACACACCACACCCCCCCTAAGTGGAGTCAGACAAATCTGGGTTCAAATTCCAATTCCGTCCTTTATTAGCCTTCCCATCCTAGAGAAGTTTCTTAACTCCTCCAAGCCTTTGTCTCATCCTGGTAAACGGGATTTGTAAATGCCTGGCACTGTCTAGGCATACAATAAAAGCTAGTTTCTAATTTTGTCAATCTTTAGCAGGACCCATACTCTCTTTCTAATTAGGTGTAAGTTTATAAGGGCAGGAACCAAATAAATCTGCTCATCAATCATCATTCATGCAATTAAAAAGCCTTTGCTGAGATCCCAATGAGTTTTAAGCCCTGGGCTCGCCATTGCATGAACCTCAAGAAGCATCAGACCTGAAGCCTGCTTTGTCCTCAGAGGTTACAGTCCAGTGGACAGTTCACATAAGCATACTGCAAGTGGGAAGTGGTCTGAGCCGTCACTGGACAGATATCTGCTAAGTGTTACTCAGGTATCAGGTCCTAGCTAGGAACTGGCTAGGTGTACGGATAAATAGGGAAAAGTACCATAACTTTAAAAGTTCAACCCAGAGGACAGGAAAATTTAGACCTGGAGAAGCCAGGGGAAAAAAAGTGCTCAAGGCAGAAGGCCCAGAGGCAGGACACTGTGTGACATGGAATGGGGAGCAACATAATTAGTGACTCTACTTCCCATGTTGCCCTCTCCCACTGCTCAAGGCCACTCTAGCAGTGGGTACCTTACTCTTTCATCTACCCTCTCCTCAGTGCTAAAAATGTTCATTCTTCCTCTATTTCCCAAATAACTTAAGAGGGTTGGGCCTATTCTGAGCTTGACAAATACTTCTGGAGACCAGATGGGAGTTGGGGGAACCTCACAAACCAGAACCTCAGAGACAGCAGCCTTCCTCCTCTGACCCACTTTCCCATCTGTCAGCAGGGGTCACTGGCCTCTGCCTGACCCTCCTCTCATGGGGCTAGGATAAGTGGCAGCCCTATCACCTCTATAGTTTGCCAAGGCTCAGCGTCTCCCTCAGAGAGGATGCATCTGTCAAATGGTGATAATAATAACAATACCTACAATTGTGTGATTAAAGCCTTAGACTTTGGAGCCAGATTCCTGATGTTGAATCAAGCTTTGCCACTAACTTCCCAGACTGTGTGACCTTGGGTAAGTTATTTCAGGTTTCTGTGCTCTAGTTTCTTCATCTGTAAACTGGGGATATTACTACCTGCTTCATAGGGCTATTTAAGAGGATTAAATGAGTAAAAATTTGGAAAGCATTTAGATCAGTACCTGGTACACTGTAAGCACAATAAAAAGAGTGTTAAAAAATATCTCTATATAGATAGATAGATAGATATGTATCTACCATTAGTCTTCTGTGATAAGATAACCCTACTAGAGCTCCTGTTCATTAATCCTCCTGAGGAGAAAAACAAAAATCAATCTCCCCCACTTCATTTTTAGCATTGTTCTCAACCCTGTTAAAATAGCATACTCTGGCTCAGTTGGTTAAGAGTTGGCTTAAGAGCACGAGCTCTGAGCAACAGGGCCGCCGGTTCGATTCCCACATGGGCCAATGATTCTGCGCTGGAGCTGAGCTGTCGCTTAGCTGCCAACAGGCTCAGCTGGTGTAACAACAAGATTGCCTGTTCGATTGTGGGCTACGCCCACCCGGAACTAAGACTGAACTCGGCACCTTAAGCTGAGCTGCTGCCCGGATGGGTCAGTGGATAGAGCGTGCGCTCTTAACAACAAGGCTGCTGGTTTGACTCCCACATGGGATGGTGGCTATGCCCACCCGCAACTAAGACTGAACACAGCACCTTGAGCTTAGAGGCCACGAGCTGCCAACGGGAAGCCAGATGGTGACTGGCTCCCTCCACAACAAAGATTGAAGAACAACAACTTGGCTGGTCCCCTTCCCCAATTCCCCAACACTGTTCCCCTCCCCCAATTCTCCAATAAAATCTTAAAAAAAAAAATGGCCTACTCTGATATTTTGCAAAAGATGGTTTAAGTACCAGTGATGTGTGCAAGATGTGTTCAGGTATTATCTGAATGAACATTACTTAATTCAATAGTAAATATTTATTTTTAATATATTTTAGAAAGAAATATAAATAGAAAATCAGATCTGTGGTTTCATATCATTGATTTGGTCAAGCTAAGAAAGAGTGAGTGGACTGACAGTAGATTTAAAGGACAATATTAAGTCAACAGTGAGGGGAGGTAATGGACTGTAGTTAGGCCTGGCTTGACAGCAACCTGGGCTGAGTGGGATCTGCTTCAGTGCACAGGACTCCAGCTAATTTGCTCCATCTCATACCCTGAGGCAGTATCTTGGTCTCTTCTAACTCTATTCTTCTCTTACCAGGCCAAGGCATCTGCCCTTCCCTTATACCCTTTGCATATCCATCCCTCTTCAGAATCTTCTAATCAGGAGTGTCTGTCTCTGGACTCAAGCCAGGCAATCATTATACACCAGGAGTACCCCAGGGTAGGAATAACAACAGAAACAAGAATAGTTAGAAGCTGCAGAGTATTTCCCACTGTAAAAGCAATTTCACACATATGAGCTCATGGGCTCATCAAACCCTGAGTTCCGGGGGGGAAAGGTGACAACAAAACATGCCAGGCAGAGGAGAGAGAAGGTGCTTGCTTCCCAGGGCCAGGAGGGCTGGGGTCCTGGGAGAGAAGCCAGACTGATGAACACTGGGAAGAAGAATGTCTCCCCTCACTCAGCTCTGGGGGCCTCAGCTGCAAAGAGCAGTGCAGGCCTCAGGCTATTGCTGGAGAGGCTGCCTTTAGGCCTGGAGGGCTGAGGAAGGCCTTCCCCACAGGCCTCCAGGCCCATCGCTCAGTTAGTATGGGGGCCTCCTCCTCCCCCAATACCCTGAGAGTTGGGGAGGGGGGGGGTGAGGGGATCGGCCAGGCTCCCCCTCCCAGGCCAGCTGCTACAGAACCTTCCGGCTCCAACATTCCATCCCCTCTTAAAGGGGAAGTTGCTGCTTCCAAACTCCGCCTGTCCAAAGCCCTGCAGCTGAGTGGAGGAGAAGACCCCGCCAGGGAGCTAAGATGAAGAACGCCAAGAGACTCTTCCGGCCCTCCCACCCAGGCTCTGAGGCCCTTTCCAAGGCCACCATCTGGAGGAAAAAGGCCCCAATTCTGAGGGGAAATCAACATCTGGCCTAGTGGGGACTCCTCATCAGCAGCTCCCTTGACAACATCCTACACAACCCCACAAGGGAAGGGGCTGCAGCTAAATAAACATCAGGTCTGCAGGCCTGAGCACCCCCAGCGCCCCCTCCCCCCAGCTCAAAGTCCCCACAGCACAGCCCTGAGATGCACGGTACTCCAAATATGGCTCGGAATTGTGGAGCTGAAAAGATGGAGAAAGCAAAGGCCGAGTGCCAAACTCCCCAAGTCTGTGCTAAAAAGGTGGCTCCCTGGGCCGGAGGAGGATCGGGGGATTCAAGCTCCAGAACTGGGTGGAGGGGTGGGGGTGTGGCTGTCTATGTGGACCGCTGGTCTCTGAGAGGTGAGGGCACTTCCTGGGCTGGAACTCTGATTGATCTTGGGGAGTTGAACGTCCTCCTAAACTAGGGGGGGCCAAGATACCCCACAAGATCGAAAGGAGAGTCCCTAGAGAGGCTGGAACTCCAGCGTCTGAAAAAACCAAGGGGAGCCCAAATGGCCGAGTCGCCTCCTAGAATCCCAAGTAGGGCTCGAAGCCAGTGTCGCAAGGGGAGTCCAAACTGGACGAGTGGCCCCTAGAAGCCGATGGGGACGGGCTCCCCCGGAGGCCAGGAGGGGGCCATCCTCACCCGAAATCGTCGTCCATAGACTTGAAGAAGAACTTATAGCTGGGTCTCTGCAGAACGCCCTTAAAGTCCGCCAAGGTGACGCGCTCGGCGGGTAGGGGCAGCTTCACCAGGTACGGCGTCTCCTGCCCGTCCAGGTGGTAGATGATCTTGGTCTCGCCCATGGCTCCGGCCTCTGGCCCGGCGGCCCG
>NW_017731364.1:2212398-2230645 GCF_001890085.2 Hipposideros armiger | reverse complement strand
CCACTCTCCCGGCTCGGCTGGCGACGGCGACTCTTCCGGTGGCCGCGGCCCTCCCGGCTCTGGGCTGTCGCCCGGTGCGCTCCCCTCCCCGGGCCCCGGCGCGACCCCGCCCTGGCGCGGCCCCGCCCCCGGCCCCAGCCGAGCCGCGCTGGCCTCGCGGCAGATGGTCTGGCTCTCGGCCGGGCCCCCAGGACACCCCGCCCACCCGCCGGGCGGCGAGCTCTGACTCCAGCGCTCTGGTCCCTGGCCCGTGAGAGCGTGGCAGCGGTCGCCTAGGGCCCCGGAGATGGAAGGTTTGATCTCACCAGGATGCTCGCGTTCTTGGACTGTTCAAAGCCCAGACTCTGGACCCAAGGGGACCGGCTGCTCCTCTGCAACTGGAAATGCAGGGGTCGCTTTGGTCCCCAGAGGTAGGTGGGTGGGGGTTCTGACCACGTATCACTGGGGAAAGTGATCTTGACATGGCCCTTTAGGGTCTGTTAATAAGCATAAGCTGCCGTCATTGAGTCTACCAAATTGAGCTCCTTGAGGACACAACAGGCAGGATCCAATGCTGATTCCTTCTTATAACCTCAGTACCTAGGTGCAAAGTAGTGGTTTAATAAATGGATTGAATGCAGATGAGTGCAAGAATGAAGATGGGTGCATTACTGGGACAGTAAGTCTCAAGTCAGACGTGGGTATAATCATTCCTAACAGATCTCCTTACCCCTTAGCTTTAAATTTGTTTAATAGAGTGCCTACTATGTACAAGGCATACTACATGAGATACAGCAAATACAAGACAGGTAAGGCTGCTCTCAGGACCTTTACTTATTTGGAAAGAGGCTTGTAAATAAATAACTTCAGAGTAGCAAAGGCTATGAAACGATTAAAGGGAGTGATGTGATAGTAACGGGGAAAGAGAATTATGGGTAGTCAGAGAAGGCCTCTTCCATTTGAGCTAAGACCTAGAACTAATGAGGAGGCAGCTATAAGGTCTGGTCTTGGGGAAGAGCATTCCAGGCTGAGGGCACAGCCAACTCTAAAGGCTCAAGGCAGAAACAAACTTGCCAAATTTGAGGAACAGAAGGCCACTGTGACTACTGGGATAGTGTTAGATAAGGCTGGAAAGGAGACTGGGACCATCTCACACAGGTCCTTTTAGGTCACAGTAACAAGTGTGGTCTCCTCCCACTCCATTTTGTACAGTTGCCAAATTAGCGTTTCAACAGTAAGTACCTATTTCAGATATCTCCTCTGCTCAGAAACCTCTTCACATTCCCCAGTGCTTTTCAAATATCCTGATCGTGATATCCATAGCCCTCCATAATCTAACCTCTACCTATATTTGCAGCCTTTTATTTCATTATATCCTTATTTTGACTTCAGCAAGTCAAACTATTTGCTAGCCCCTGCACACATGTGTATTTTCATTTCATACCCTTTACTTTAAAATTTTTTTGTTTGTTTGTTTGTTTTGTTTTAGCTGAGCCATCCTGCCACCTGTTGTCAGCTCAGCTCGGGCTGGACTTGAACCGCTGTTGCTAAGAGCTCGCACTCTTGAGCGAGCTCTTAACCAACTGAGCCACTCGGACGGCCCTACTTTAAAATTTTAACAAAGCAGTATGTGTGCAAATAGTACTAAAAGTTTTGTTTTTGTTTTTTTTTAAGATTTTACTGGGGAATTTGGGGGAGGGGAAGAGCATTGGGGAATTGGAACAGACAAGCTGCTGCCCTTTGGTTCTTCAGTGTAGTTGTGGAAGACGTCATTTCACTGGCCCATGTTGGTATTATCATTGCGCTGTTCCTGGGTGAGGCAGATCAGTCGCCGGCCACTGGACAGCCGCTCATGGCGTCTCTTGGCAGCTCACTCCAGCTGCCAGCTGGTCACATCAGCTGCCAGCAACTCATGGTAGCTTATGGCAGCCCACTGCAGTTTCACGGCAGCCTACGCTGTCGCCGGTGACTCACGGCAGCCCAGCTCCAGGCTGAGCTGTTTACCATCTTAGCTGTAGAGGGCGCAGAGTCACTGGCCCTCATATGGGATCTGAACCGGGGCCCTGCTGCTCAGAGCTGGCATCCCAAGCCAACTCCTAACCAACGTGCCACTTGGCCGGCCCCTACTAACAGTTTTTAACAGCAGTCCTTTGTCCCATTTCCCTCCCCATCCCGGTATATTTTAACTTATACTATCACTTGAATTATGCATTCTAGACATTGCCTATTGATTTCCAATCTTGATGGGTTTTTCTTCCACCTTCCCCTAACTTCTTAAAATAGTAAAATCCCACTTTTTTTGTTAAGTCAATATAGTACTTAGTATTAACATTTGACTATGAATAGATGCTTCCTTTACAACTTCTCCTGTCATTAATCATTGCCTTGCCTTTTCATTTGCTGTTTTTTATGTAACATAGTGTACCTATCAAGTCTTTCCACATAATGTTTCTTAATACTTATTTTGTTAACTCAGTCAAATACAGGCATACCTCAGAGATATTGTGTTTGGTTCCAGACCACCACAATAAAGCAAATATTGCAATAGTCACACAAATTTTGGGTTTCCCAGTGCATAAAAAAGATGTTTATACTATACTGTAGTCTGTTAAGTGTGCAATAGTGTTATGTCTAAAAAAACCAATGTACATACCTTAATCAAAAAATACTTTATTGCTAAAAAATGCTAACCATCATCTAATCCTGTTGGAAAAATGGCACCAATAGATTTGCTTGACACAGGGTGCCACAAACCTTCAATTTGTAAAAACAAAAACCGAGAATTATCTTTAAACACAATAAAGCGAAGCTCAATAAAATGACGTGTCTGTGTATTAGATAATCCATTCTCTTCCTTGGAGCCTTCAATTCTGTTGCTCTGGTCTGCACTGCTGACTATCTTGGCTTGCGCACAGCAGCCATCCTGGACTTCTCTGCATCATACTCAAAATTCCCTTTACTTCTCCATGTTGGATAATTTCCTAGATACTTTACTCCTTTGCTGTAGGAAAGCACATTCCTTGGTAGCTTCCATTGGAAGGGAAATAAAAATTTTGAGAACTTGCAAATCTGAAAATGATTGGGAGTTAAAAGTAATTTAGCTTCAGAATTTTGAAGGCATCTCTCCACTGTCTTCTAGCTTTCAGTGTTGCCATTAAGTGGCCAGTTGGTCTCTTTATTTCCCTAAGCTTTTGCACATGATTTAATTCTCTGAAGACTTTAGGAAGTTCTCTTTATCCGTAGGTCCTGAAACTTTGTGGTGACATGCCTTGGTTCCTATTCACTGTGCTAGGCACCCTTTCCATCTAGAAATTCAACAATATTTTCGTGATTTAATAACATTTCTAGCATTCCCCCCATTGTTTCTTCAACTGTTAGATGTTGGACCTTCAGGATTGATCCTTAATTTTATTTTCTCCTTTATCATCCATTCCTTTAAAAATGATTTCAGCTTTCTGCAAGGTTTTCTTAACATTTTCAACCTTTCCTGAGTGGATAGGTAAAATATTCACAATTGAAAATTCAAGAAGTGCGTAAGGATGGATAGTCTCCTTCCTGTTTGATTCTCTGGTTCTCCAGTTCTCAGCAGAAGGAAACAATTCATTTCTAAGAATTTCTTTGTTCTCCAATTCTTTTTTATAGCACTTCCTTCATAGACACAGTATCTTTCCTCTGAATTTTGAGAATAGCTTCCCCTCAGGTCCCCTGAAGTTTTAAAAAAAACTCCTTGCTTTGTCATTTTCCTTGGTTTCAATTTTGTTTTGGTCTCTGCCTTCCACACTGGAAGTTTCCTCAAATGTTTGATGGCCCTTAGCAGTCTATTCACATTTAAGAAATACTAGAAAGCTGACTGGAAGCTCTTCATGTACAAGGCTTATCTCACAGGTTTACTGTAGGGTGATCAAGTGGGGGAAAGATGGCTTTTTTTGAGTAAACAGAAAATGTATTTGTAGGCCTTTTTTTTTTCTGTAGTTGTTTGTTTTTGCCTGGGGATATAAATCAGTATGTGCTGATATTTAGAGCCCTAACACTCATAAACTTCCACTTAATCCTTCATTTTCAACTTAGCTCCTCACCCCCACCCTCAAGTCTGTTGTTGAATCTAGAGGCTCTAATAGAATTTATGTTTTCCCTGTGGCTCTGAAGTTTCATGGGGCTATTTTATTCATTATGCTGGGCACTCATGGCTCTGTCAGTCTGGAAACTCATGATCTTTGGGTCTAGGAAACTTGTATTTCTTTGAAAATTTCCTCCCCACCGTTTCTCCATAGGCTAACTCTCTCATTTCTTGCAGGGAAGTAAGGGTAGTCACTCTGCTGGATCATAAGTTGGGGGGAGAGGGGGAGCTTTTTCTTATACAGGTCTTTGTCTGATTCCCCTCCACTCCATGCCCCATTCTCAGACCCTGCCTTTACCCTCTTCTGCTGAGCCTTTTCTGGGTTCAGAAGGGCATGTTGGTTTGCTTCTTGTAATAGCCACCTCAGTAGATAGAATCCATCCCATTCTGCTCTACTGTCAACTTTTCCATTTTTCATTTTCCAGAATGTTGATGTCTCTCATTCATTGTCATCATCTAGTTTTCCTTATCAGAGTCATGCGCCTTTTAAAAGAATCCTTTAGTGGCATACGAACGGGGTTTTGGAGGGAGCAAAAAGCGCATTTTTAATTTGCCACATTTAAATGGCAAGCCTTTGCTTTTACTGCTCCCTTCTACCGCTTTCTCTCTCTTAGGCCACTCAAGCATCACAGCCCTGTAAATCTTCCCTAATCACAAGTGAAAGGAATCTCTTCCTCCTAAAAAAAAGTTCTATGGGCCACTCTGATCTCTGCTACCCATTTGGTGCAAATCAGAGGTGCCCTATAGTTATTTGTATGTAAGTGCCTCTATTAGGTTCATGCCATAACCTTCATGTGCTCGGTAGGCACTAGATCCTATATCTGACAAAGCAGAAACTGAGATTTACTGAGAAAAGTAAATAAGGCCAAATCCTGGACAGCCTTATTTTCTCTTTAGAAATATGCAGTAATGCCCCTTCACACCTCTGAGTACAGTTCAGTGTCCTCTTCCTCAGCTTATTCCTTTCTACCCAATTGAAATGAAGGCAGCCAACCATTTTGTGTGTAATGTCCAGGAGGGCCATTTGTTACCAGGAACATTTGCCACAGTTTAAGTGTCAACAGAGTAAGGGTTATAAGAAGGCAACAAAGAGCTCAAAAAGATGGGCTAGAAGGTCATATGGTTGAGGTTAAAGGAGACAATACAGCAGTGATAAACTCCTGTTCTACAGTCCAATAACAAATCCTGGCTCTATCAATTACCAGTTATGGGACCTCTCTGAACTTTAGGCTCCTCATCTGAAAATGGGGATAAAACCTACTTCAAAGGATGTAAAGGTTAACTAAAATAACATAGGAAAAGTTTTTAGCAAAATGCCTGACATACAGTACACACTCCCTCAATATTAGGGAAAAGCCCATTTTGCAGGATCTTCCTCTGTTCTTAGGATATCCATTGCTGGCTTGGGGTTATATTTGCCTTTGCGGGCAATTTCCCTTCACTGAGACACTGACTATAGGGAAGCTGAAAGAATTCTGGATTATGAGGCTCAGATCCTTAGCTTTACCCCTCAAGATCATGAGACCTTGAGCAAATTTCCTTATCTTTAAGATGAAGAGTAGCCCAGTTTCCCACAGGAGTACTAGGTCAAGGGGACAAAGCGTGAGGGACTGGCAGGTGGTTATCAGACTTTACATATGCTTGGCATCATCACTCTCTGGCGGAAGAGTGTTCGGACTAGAATGCTCTATGGAAACAGGCTCAGGCACACCACTCCAGGACCACAAATTGGTCCACAGAGACTGGAAAAGAATCTAGACCCTCCACTACCCAAGAGCCATGGCAATGGTCAATTAGTGAGGCACCACAGTGCCACCTAGTGGCCACAACACTCCTCTTCTCCCTCTCTCCCAGGTGTTAAAAAACGGCTGTCATGTCAGAGGTTTAGAACTCTTCAGTCACCTACTTCAACGGCTGCTCATTCAGAGTTGGAGAGAAACCAAACACACCCCCTCTCTCTTTTTTAATATTAACAAATACAAGCAGCAGAGAAGGCCAGCTGCTCTCTGCTGTTCCCCGAGGGAAAGCCAGAGCACAAAGCTGTGCTGCTGGCCTTCCTCTAACTGCAGGGCCTGCCTCGCTTGTCATTAGGCAGAGCTTTGTTCCAACCCAGCTTCCCTCATCCCAACGCCTCAGTCAGGATGCGAGGCACATGGTTGTTGGCGGTGGGAAGAATACTGTAGTTCCAGCCTCTGCTCCTGTAAGTCTCAGCCAGGATGGTGGTCACTTATCTGCAACTAGCCTCTCACTTGCTCTGGCCCAGAAGCCAGGACAGCAATCAACCACAGCCACAGGAGGAGGCAGTGTGACTTCAGTCATCTTCAGATGACTCCTCTTCTGCCTCCTTTAGCCACTGGATGAACCTCTGCAGCTGTAAGGAAGCACAGTGGAGAGCTACTGATGGAGGGGCACATAACCCTCCTGTTCTCCTTAGAGGATAGACAGCTTGAAGAACCACAGAGTCCCGGGGACCCACCATCCTGTGGACTGGGACCAAGAGTCGGGGAACCAGACGACCATCATGGTCAGAGGGCATCCTGACTCACCTGTTGGTTCTTACGCAACTGCCGGCCCTTGTCAGTTGTATCCTTTTGGCTGTACCAGCTCAGGATTGTTTCCTCAGCCAGGATCTCCAGCTGGTAGAAAGCCAACAGTACCTGCAGAAGGCCAGCAGAGATCTCAGGGATCTTACAGAGTCCAGCAAGGTATAATGGATAACACAGGAAGAGGGAAAGATCTTAGCACCTCTTTCTACCAGGTCCTCAGCTTCCTTCTACATACTGAGCAGTTTCCTTCAAAACAGATAAGAGTAAGCTGTTCACTCTGGTACTGAAACAGGTATAACTTCTGGAACCATTTCTGGGTAGTGCTTTGCACATTCCCAGGGCAACTTCCAAATGGCTACCTTCCTGGCCTGGCTCCATGCAAAGAGCGCAATACGAGGGGTGGACGGTGCTGTTGACCAAACTCCATACTGGACTCATGTCAGCCTCTGTTCTGTGCCTCCATGGAGGTCACCAAGGTCTGTTTCAAAGCAAATGCAGGACTATGAGGCTTTGAGGAGGTATATTCACCTTGGCCATGGAAGTACCGAGAGCTTCATGCTCCAGGAAGAAGTCCTCAATGGCTGCCAATGCTTCCAAATGATCAGCTGCACGCTTTATGTAGTTCCTGAATACAGGGCTCCAGGCCTTGAGCAGCTATGGAAGAAAGGAGAAAGGAGCTGCAATATATTCCTATGCATGTATCTACCTGAACAGCAAAGAAAGCCAATATTGATAACATGGGTCTTTCATGATATGGGAAGACAAGAGGGAGATGATCCAGGCCCTGTGGAATCATGTCAGAAGGACTTGGGAGTTGCTAGCAATCAGGGTTGGGGAAAAAGAGGTTCCTAGGGAAGGTGAAAGGGGGTCAGATATGCAGGCTGCCTCCAAAGACCTATTTCCAGCCTAATGGCCGATCTCATTCAACCAAGTAAGTCATTTACAGAGTCTAAAAGTCTAGGTCTATTCTGGGTATACCTTTGGGGTCTGGGCTGGTCTGAAGCCTGGAGTCTCAAAGGCCACTTAGGACTGAATCTAAGTTGACTCCTCTGGACCAGCCAAGGCTGTTCTAGAATCCAATCTGCTTCGAGGTGAGGAGAAAGGAACCAACTACAAGTAACCCAGCATCCCACAGCAAGACCTTCTACTCCTGATTTACAGTCAAGCACAGCAAGGATGTGTGTCTGCCTCCACCCAATCCCTTGTACTCAGCCCCAATCTTTGCTCACAGGAAGCAGCAGGGCACAGTAGCGGTTTGAGTCGAGCCGGGAATCCATCTGTTGCAGAGGGAACTCTAGGACCACGTGGCTCAGCACCTGCATCACCTCCTTTAGGCTTATGTTGTAGGCATACCTGTGGGAAGACTGTGGTGACACCAGGGCCTTCATTGGCCCTTCCAGCATGCTGTAGAACTCTGAATATGGCAGGACATTGAGGGATAGGAAGTCAGATGGAACAAGATGGATGGGGACAGTTTTAGGAAGAAGTCTATGCTGAGACTAGAACCTAAATGCTATTGGCCTTGTCTATTTGGGATGTCAAGGGAGCAGGTTCCTATTTGGGGAAGACACAGAAGAGAACCTCTACCTGCCTGGGATTCTCCCCGGGGAAGAAAATAGGGAGGGGCTGCTCTTACTTGAGAGAGTTGATCTCTAGGACTAGATTGTCACAAGAAATGTTCTCCTCCTTGCCCCGCTGCAGTGTTCCCAGGACTTCATTCTGGAACACTAAAATCAAAGCAAGAATAAGTTCATGGGCCAAAATCACTCCAAAATGCATTAAGTCATCTAGTTCTGACTTTATACAAAACCCTTCCTGCGAGGAACACAAGTCCTTGGCTAGCTGATCCACATAAAGAATAAACTGGAGGTTTTCCTCTTTTGTCCTAGGACACTGCTCCCCTGGCCACTCACCTTTGATGTCATCCATCTGTGGGGAGCCTGTCCGGCTGTCGAGCTCCTCAGAATCCATACTTCGCTCACTTTCAGTTTCACTCTCTTCTTCCATGTTGATTGTGAGTCCTGAGAACCCATATAGGGAGAGAAAAAAGAAAAATAAGGAAAGAGCCACTGACTGACAAGAGAGCCAAATATCTGCCTTGTCTGCATGAATAAAGCAATGAACAGGTAGTCTGATTCTGAAGTGTTCTCTTGCCTTCAAAGTATTCTGCTTTAGAAAGGGGGTGGCAGGAATAAAGCTTAGCTCACCCCACAGACTATGCCGTAGTTCCTCCTCTTCCTCCATGTTCATGTCTGCAGCTTTCCAGAGGTAGCCCTGGCCTGCAACTCCGACTTCTGCTGGATTGTAACCTGGAAAGGCACTGATCTTTAGCAAAGGACCAGGGGAAGCACCAATCTCTCCAGGAGGAAATAATGGTGTTTCTATGGGGCAGAGAGACACACAGATGCCCCACACCTGCTGAGCCTCACACCTTTCAGCTTCACTTTCTCCTTTTCTTGGTCAGCCCCAGAATCATCACTGAACTGGCTATCGTCCTCATCTTCCTCTGCATCTGGAGGGTGCAAAGAGATCACCGAGCCCTCAGGCAGTGTGATGTCTGGGCCCACTACCACCTAGGGGAGAAAAAAGGAGCGGGTGGCACAGGTCCATTAGTGGGTTGGGGAAAGCCACATTCTGACAATGATAGTGACTTTTTTTTTACTAAGCCAAGTAGAACGCAAATGAAACCACTGAATTTGGACTCTCATTTCAGGTTTGATTATAGGTGGATGTGGGCTCCTCCTGGCTCAGCATGACCACCACTCAGTTTGGGGCCTGTGCACAGTATGGAACAGGTCTCACCTGGGAAGTGAGGACACAGTGTGGCTCCAGTGTAACATGTTCTTTGACCTCAGCATTGTCGCAAAGCAGAGACTGACGGATCTGTGCTCCAGCAGCTACTCGAACACCCTGCCACAGGTAGGCCTGGTCCAGTACCACGTTATCACCTGGCTCAGGACAGGAAGGACTCCTGGTCACTCAGGGCTCCAACTCCAGACCAGGGCCATTCCTGGAAGACACAGCTGACTGATACCAGCACAGCTCCCACCCAGCTCGAATATTCCACCCCCCAGTTCACCAGAAACCCCTTCTTCCCCCTCTAAGCCTAGGCACAAAGACAGAACACTGCTCAGCCTGACCCACCTCCACTAGGTTTACAACAATTACAGGCTACATACGGAACTTAGGGACCTAAGAACCTTCAAGATTTCTAGGGACCCCTTGAACTCAAGAGCCTTATTAGAATCATGTCCATATTTAACCAAATTATTCTACCTCTTTTTGTATATTTTAGAGTTAGAATCTTATTGCTCTTCTTTTAAAGAGGCAGTTCCATTAGAAGCATCATATTCCTACAACCAAAGTGAGTTACCAAGAGGCTAACCAGGCAGTTATGGTAGAGTAACAAGAACGCTGGACTTCAGGGACCAGCCGAGTGGTGCGTTGGTTAAGAGTTGGCTTGGGATGCCAGCTCTGAGCAGCAGAGCCCAGGTTCAGATCACACATGGGGGCCAGTGACACTGCCCTCTACAGCTAAGATGGTGAGCAGCAGCTCGACCTGGAGCTGGGCTGCTGTGAGTCGAGGACTACGGCGTAGGCTGCAGGCCCTACTGCAGTGGGCTGCCATAGCTACCGTGAGTGGCCAGCATTTGGTGTGAGCTGCCAAGCGCCACCGTGAGTGGCCGTCCAGAGGCCGGCAATTGATCTGCCTCACCCAGGAAAAGCACAATGATAATCCCAACATGGGTCAGTGAAGCAACGTCCTCCACAACTAGACTGAAGAATAAAAGGACAGCAACTTGTCTGTTCCCCTTCCCCCATTCCCCAATAAAATCTTAAAAAAAAAAGTTGGACTTCACAATCAGAATACTCAGACTCAAGTCCCAGCACTGCCTCTTATTAGCTATGACCTTCGGCGAGACACTCTTTGAGCCAGTTTGCTTATCTATAAGCTGGGGATAAATTATACCTACCTCACAAGGTGTTTGTGAGGATTACATGAAATAATCTATGCTAAAGCCATTTGTAAGCTGTAATACACTAAACAGATGTTATTACTGCATGGTTATTATCCACTGAGTCCTGAATATGAATACAGGGTATATCCTGGAACGCAAAGAGTCACCCAACAAGAGGCTCACAGGCCACCAATTAAAGCATCACTGTTTTTACATCCCTGTTCTCTCCTTCATTAAGGTAGCCACTCTAATTCTTTATTCTCAGGGACTATCCCTCTGTATCCTTCTATGGAGACATGGGGCCTCCCCAGGTTCCTGCTCCTAGGATGGCTGGCTTGACTTCCCCACCTGTGCTCACCAATGTGACAGCCAGGACCAATGACACTATTGGTGATGGAGCAATTGCTGCCAATGACAGTGCCAGAGCCCAGGAGCACATTTTCCTCCAGGATGCTGCCATGGCCCAGGCTGACCTCAGGCCCTCGGTAGATGTTGTGCCGGGAATGAGTGCAGTTCTGGGTTGTGCTGTCAGTGAAGTTTGCCTCTGGAGTGAGAGGATAGACCCATCGGCGGATGACATCAGCGCAGACAGCTGCATACATGTGTAGGTTGGAGACCCGGGCACCATACTCCCGAGTTGTCACGTGCATGTGGATCTGGTTCCCTAGGATCTGAATGAAGACAAGGAAAGGGAGGTCACCTAAGCAAGCAAGAGAGGAAGAACATCCACAGGTAGAACACTTTTCTAACCTTAAGTTCCCCTCTGCTTCTCAATGTCACAGCCAAATGGCCTGAGACTTTTCTTTGCATACTGCTTCCCCAAAACCCCAGCTATTTTCCTCCCTCTGAAGGCTCAATAAAACACAAAAGGGGACTAAAAGTTATCTGCATGAGATAAAATCACAGCCCTCTTTAAAAGAGGCATTGGGAACCTTTTCTTACCTCCTCATTCACTAACAGGCCTCGCACAAAGTCGTCCCGAGTTTGGTAGTCAAAGTTGTCTGTAAAGAGTTGAGCCACCTGTGTGGGGGGGAGTTGGGTGGGGCCAAGGTTAAGTGCTATTCTCTGGAAGCAAAGATAAGCCCCCAGAGACCTATCAGACCCTACGACAGCAGGACATTGGCCAGCATCCCAAGGAGGCTCCCAATATTGGGGTCAAGATGATAGCACCTATTTGTAGTAAAACAGATAAGAGAAGGAGGGAGAAGAAATACCCCCTGGCCTTCTAAGGGGGCAATACCACACCCTCCGAGTTCTACTCTTTGGATGTGCAGCCCCAGCCCTAAAGAGCTCACCTGAGGAGAGCAGATGCTGATATGACAATCCAGTAAATCATAGCGAATCTCTACTCCATCTCCACTGCCCTGGAACAAGCTCTGTGGGGAGAAGTTATGGACTTTAACCCGTCTCCCTTGCTGAAGCCTGTAACTTTCCCACCTCATGGAACCTAGATACCCACATACCAGGGGAAAAGAAAAACGTCGGAGGCCTTGGGTCTTCTGGAAATGGAGAACCTGGTTTGTGGCACTATCCGCAGCCACTACCACGTTGTCCTCATGGCAACGAGTTGGGTGGCTGGGGGATGACTCCTTGAAGATCATTGTCATCACAGATACATTTTTTTCTAGCTTTCGCCTCAATCTGTAAAGGATAGGAGGGAGAGAGCTGCAAAAAAGCAGTTTTGGGGTTCTGCTGGTCACAAACTATTGTCCCTATCATTTTCCCATCTGACCTGTGTTCCTCTAGGGCTCTGGTAATATTGATGTTTGAGATGATGTCCCCATACACCAGCAGGAAGTCAGAGCGCACCAAGGCCTTGGCATCAACATCACGGAGAACATCCCCCAGTGATCGATATAATTCTGATGTAATGATTCGAACCACGTTGAGGGATGTAGGGCGGCACCACTTAGATTTCCTAAAGGAAGGGGAGGTGAGGGGAATGAGTGAATCAAGCACAAAGATCACATAGAGCTTCCCTGTTTTTCTCCCCCATCCAACATTCACACTCCTTCTCTATGGCTTTTTTGAGTTCCTGCCAGCGTCCTCAACTTCAAAGAGATTTATGAACTATAATTAATGGTTTCAGCATCCTGTGTCACCAGTCTTGTTTTATGGGTTACAGAAACATGGTTATTTCCTTTCCATAGCCTGACCCCTGTCCTCAAACATGGATTTGAATTCAAAATCCTGCTGAGACTTAGGGTATACAAAGTATCCTGGAAATACACTTTTCATGCCACTTTTCTCCTTCTAAAGTCCAGACCAAATATAGAAACTATCTAATGGAGACCATACTAATATCCTAGTCTTTATTTTCTAAGCTTCCATAATTCCTGAGATTCACTCTTTTTCAAGAAGATTTCATCAAACATTTATTAAGTGCTTACTATGTATTTGCTACTAAGTTAGCCACAGGGAAGGCAAAGATGAGGAAGAGCTCAATGTTTAGCAGCTCAGTGGAAAAACAAAGACGTTACTCTTATAACTTCCGTATTAGAGCTATTAAATAAAAAGCAAAGCCCACTGGGAACAAACTTTACAAGTGAGAGTCAGAAAAACCCAAATGTTATTCTTTAATTTTTGTTATAGCTTCCTGATAAGTGAAGAGACTACCCTTAGACCTTATGACGGGATCTAAACAGACACATTTTTTTCCCCCCTCACGATTTCCCCTTAGTTACATCCATCCTAAGAAAATGAAAAAAATGGTGAAATATGGAAAGTGAAGTTGCAGGGCCTTACAGTAAATGTTCCTTGATTTGAGCAGCCTTCCAGCAGCAAAAGACAAAGGTTTCCTGTACACCTGTGGCAGTCAGAAATTCCAGCGTGTAGTCAATTAGTGCCACGTTGGCCAGAGGCAAGAGGGCCTGGAGGGCAGGGGATGAAAAAAAAAAAGTGAAGTCTTGATTCTGTAGGGGCCCTCTGCGTACCATTCTTTCCCCCACTACAACCACAATTCTCACTCTTATATCAGTGTTTCCAAAGCTATAGCTTTGTCTTTCCAGTTTAAAAGTAATCAAGCTTCTGCCTTTCATGTTCATGACATGCTCTAAGCATTAGAGTCTACGGTGTTGCAATTTGGATATAGTAAGCATAGAATCTACTTGGCTTAGCATCACACAGCTTCTATAGATTAGACCACCCCTGGCAAAGGAGAATACTGGAAATCAATCATATCTCCAGAAACTTTAGCACCAATAAGGCCTATTCCCCCTAAAATTTCCTTCCTTGATTTCTTTGTAAGAGTCAGGGACTAGCAAACCACAAATCACTTGTACAAAATGAACAGTCATTAAGCTTTCTGGGGGGAGTGAAGAGCTAGAGAAGATTTCCCCTGATCTAAATGCCATTCCCTCTCTTTAAACTAAGGACTGCTGAGTAACCCAGTAATCCTCAGGACTAGCTCAGTTCAATTTCCCAGTGTCTAGACAACAAATACAAGGGCTGCTGGCAACCAGCCACTAAACCTGTTCTGTCCTCGTTTGGACAGATGGTACTGGCTGTCTTAAAAAAAAAAAAAAAGCACACTGACTGTACAAGATCCAAAACAGCTGGTTACTATGGGATCAGACCAGTCTGCTCTTTTTCAGGCATATGACCTCCCTTTTGGAGGCAAAAGGAAGGGATATTCTTTCACCTAAGGATCTCTTTTTTCTCCGCAGCCTCCTCTTGGGGCGTTGAAGCCCCGCGTGAAGGCTTCTCACAAACATTGCTTCTACACTTAGCTCTCTGCATGCCTTCCAAAGCGGAGACAGGCGGCACTACGAGTGCCCAAACCTGCCAGCCCCTCACTTGGTCAGGCAGTCAATCAGGGCTTTGGATGGCCTCTTTGCCTTCCTCCTAACTAGATAAACCCGACTTAGAGCAAGAGGGTAGACACACGTCCTCCCACAGCACGCATCACTAGGCAGTCGAAAAGATAACCTGCTCCAGTCCCGCCACCTCTGGGCCCTCTGGCTGCTCTCGCGCACGGCGCTCACCCGAGGCTGGTCCTTGGAGATGGGAAAGAAGCGGCGGTTGAAGCTATCCGCCACCAGCACTGCTTGTAGGGGCGGCGGCGGTTCCTCCTCCGCCCCTTTGGCTCCCCCACCGCCGCTGCTCCCTCCTGGCCCGCTGCCACTGCGCTTGTTGGCCCGACTGGCCCCCGCACCAGGCAGCGCCACCACAGTAGTCGCCATCTTCTTCTCTCACAAGCACCACTTCCGCACGGAAACTGACACGGCACGCAGTAGGGGACAAAAAGGCCGCAGTACTCGAAACGCGAAGGACTAACGAAGGGAGGCAGGGAGGAGACTAGGAGAGAAGAGTGCGCATGCGTCTCGCCTAGGCGCCCGCCCAGTTGGAGGTCTCAGCAATTTGCAGCCAGGCGTGGAGCGCGGCGCAGTGAACTTGACCTGTTGGAGCGCAGGAGATGGGTCCTATGGACCGCAGTCTGGATCTGCAAGTATAGTAGGCCTTCATTTGTACATGAACAAACTGAGATTCTTGCGGGATGATGGGACTTGTCTTCTGCGAAGGGGCCAGATGTTTTCGGGATATGTAGTCTTCCCCTCCCAGAGCATGTTAAAAAGTGTTCTCCGTCATTCTAGTAGCCTAATGTGATCCGGCATCTTGTGGAGCTTGGAACCATGTCAGACATCCCCCTTTTCCCAGGGGACTCACAGTCTTCATAAACACAAAACGTGGTATACTAGGGCGAACAGTAGTAATTCTCTTGAGCGCTGAATGTGGCCAGAGATAAAACACGCATTTAATTCGTGACACGTCTCTGCGAGAACATTTCATTCATTCGTTTAACAAACATTTCTTGAACTCTAAGGGGGAGAGGATCACCCTGCTAGTAAGTGGAAGAACTGGTATTGGAACCCGATCTGTGACTTCATAATTTCACAATCTTTCTGCCAAGTTATGTTGAGTGATAAAAATTACTATTTCATGACGTCTTCAATCATTCATTCATTCATTCATTCATTCATTCATTCATTCATTCATGCATTCATTCAGCCTATCAGCATCTATTGAAACCGTAATCTGTCTTAATCATAGTGAAAATACGGGTGGATCCAAGAACAGCATAAAGTTGAGTAGGACTGGAATTAAGCATCAAGCTTTCCAAGCAGAAAAGATTGTGAGCTCAGAGGTCCTCCAAGTCTATATAGAGGCGCATCACGATTTTGGGAAAGAGGCGGTGGCTGCAGCGAGAAAATTCGGCTTGCGGAAGTGCGGGACCGTGGGGACGCGATGGAAGCTAGGGAAAGAATCTTAGGCGTCATTTATTATAGTAATCAAGGAGCTTTCTGGCAAGGCACGCGCACTTTCTGCACTAGAACTGTCTGAATTTCAGATCCGCGGATCCTGCAAAGTTTCAGCAAGCGTTTCCACCCATGCCCGCGTTGCACTTAGGGGTTTGGAGTTCCAAAAGGCTGACGTTGTTACGACGTGGGGTTGCGACTTGACTAGCGTTACTAAGTTCCCTCCTCGTGGGCACGAGGAGCCTGTCATTTCTTTTCTCCATTAATTAATGATAGCGCTGAGAGAAAACCACTTCTTAAGGGTTTTGGAAAATTGAGCGTGGACAAGAAAAGGCAGAAGGCAACTCAGTAAAAGTTTTCAATTAAATGAATGTACATTCTAGACTCTAGAATCTAGAGGAAGCAAACCCACAGGCAGAGGAAATAAAGGGTGATTAAATAGGACTGATTTGCCCCAGCCCCCGCAGCACGAAATCCTAACTCAGTCCACTAGTATGGTCTCCAAGTTGTTTAAGTGGTGCCATCAGAAGCCTGCACCACAAAGTATCTGGCATGATCCTTTTCCACTGGATTCTGACACATTCCTTTGTTGAAGATGCAGTACTCTGGCCTGCAGTTGATTGCCAAACTTTCAGGGAAGCATCAAAAAAAAAACTATCTGTAGATGACAAAAGATTTTAAATGGTTGTAGTTAGCTTACTGGGTTCTTATTGATAACTTTCAAAAGTGAAAGATCTAATAAGTCATTACAAGAATTATGCAGATAACAAGGAAATTTGGTTGTTTCTATGGCATGCAAAGCAAGATAATAAAGTTAATCCAAAAAAATGTTTAGACAAAAAAACTATAAACATAATGATTTAACTTCATTTTCAAGAAGATAGTTAACATTACAACTAATTTATAAAACTGGATAAACATAATCTTTACAAAGAAAAAATACTGAGACACAACATATAATAATCCTGACTTCCTATATCATGGATATACATACCCAAGCTTATTGTCAGAATATACCAAAAACATATCAAGAATATTAAGAGATTCAGTAAGTCTTGAGTAACTCCTAAACACCTGTATATTAAACTAAAGTTTAACTATATCTGTATATTAATTAAACTGCAGTTAAACTATAGATAAGTGATATGAATCCTAAGTTGAAGCCTAGAAGATGCTATATTCAAATTAAAGAAGTAAAAATGTGACCATACTAACTTTAAAAAGAAATAGTAACTGAAATTACGACCAACGCCTTCTGTGCTTCTTAGCTAGGTTCAGTTTTTGCTTATAGTGATCATTCAGTGCCATGAGTGTTATTTTTTTAAACTGCTTTTTGGTCCGGAGTTGTTCTGAACGTGGAAGGTTCTAAATATGCTATGGGATAGCTGAGGTTTTTATTGTTCATGTCCTACAATAGTTTGCTGGGAAATGACAGAAGAATTAAAGTTCTGAGTTTTTTCTCATTCTTTTCTCCCCCCACCCCCGGAATCTTTACTATTACCTTGGAAGACACCTGATCTTCAGAGATATAACAACCCTCTTTGTTTTCTAGACTGAGGGTTGAGGGGAAAATATACTTTAAAATTTCTCTATAGCTCAATGAAAACATGTTGGAACTTTTCAAGAGAAACTTCACTCAAAAACTTAAGGGAAGAGAGGAAGGGAGGGAAAAAAGTCATTAACAAACACAGTAATTCTTTAGCCATACCTTGATAAGATGCTGGAGTGGTAGATTGTGGAGTTAGACAACATTACCCCCTAGAGGACATTGTTATGTTGTGCACCAGCCTACTCCCCAGTTGTCTCAGACTATTCAGGTACCTTTGGATATAGAGTGTTCCAAAACTGTAAAGTAGGGCCCAGCCATATCCATGATGTACATGGAGCCCCGTGGGAAAGAATTTGACCTGGATACTCTGATATCCAGACGTATACAGATTAGTCTTCTTAAAGAGAGCTTGAGCTTCCTGGATAGGGCTGGACTAGAGAGAGCCAATAGGGTTCCTGAAATAGTATTGCCAAGATAAAAAAAAAAATCAGCCTGAATATCAGGATCTTGAATCCAGACGGAGCAGGGATTATCTCATTGCTGACTATCACTATGGTTACCTTGGAAGTACTCCCCTTGGGAAGCTATGCACCAACATTAGCGCCTAGACCACCCTTTAAAGCAATTTTGGAACTCTTTTTCTGGAATGGCCATCAGAACTGTTGTCGTATTATTCTTGATGTCTGGAATGTCATCAAAATGTCTTCCTTTCAATATTTCCTTTATCTTCAGGTAAAGAAATAAGTCATTGGGGCCAGATCAGGTGAGTAGGGAGAGTGTTCCAATACAGTCATTTGTTTACTGGCTAAAAAACTCCTTCACAGACAGTGCCGTGTGAAATG
>NW_017731364.1:2205057-2208689 GCF_001890085.2 Hipposideros armiger | reverse complement strand
ATGAGGGCAAAAGTTAGTGGTTGGCTTTGTAACAGGTAAACAAGGGAGTCATTTGTTGAGTCCTATGGAAGTCATGAGAAAGGGTGGACAGTGGGTCTTATCTAAGTCACAGGGGGAAAGGTGATTCTTTGCAATTAACCATTTCCTAGAACACTAGAGGGTGGGGGGTTTTAGAAAACAAAAGATTGGGGAGATTTCTTAACCATTGCTATTTTCTGGGAACACAGGACTCAGGTAAAGGTCATCATCATCAATATGCAAACTCTATCTTATCCTGTAGCGTTCCAGTAGACTTCCCTCTTCTTTCTGTGGAAAAATAGCCTCTATTTGCAATTCAGTATATTTACTCCATATAAATTTATGGTTCTTGACTTTCCCTTTGAACCAGTTATGACATCTGCCTGGTTCTCTCATAGCGTATGACTTCATTCAATTCTTTAATGTGTATTCATTTTTATATTTGTGTGAGAGTCATAATTTTGCTTTTTTCTGAAAATTGTCTTTGAACAATGTACTCCTCCATAGAGCTTATTCAGATTTCAGCAGTTATGCATGCATTCATTTGTATGTGTATGCACAAGCCAGTTTCTGAGGATCCCAGTGATAGGCAAGGAAATCATGGATCTCTGGAAAGTCCAAATGCTTCACCACAGTGAAGACTAACTCCCTGAAGTTAAGAGTTATCAATTAAAGTGGGGTCGGGGAGTCCTTTGGTGGAAATCATTCTGGATTCAGAGTCCAATGCATAGTTTTTCGTATTCAAGAATTATTATTTCTGCATTCCTTGGCAATGACCTGGATATGTTAAAACATAGGATTAAGAGTTAGACAAAACTGTGTTTGAAGTGGTTCCGCCATGTACTTGCTGTGTGATCTTGGGAAAGGATCTTAACTTCTTTTTACTTTGGTGTCCTTATCTGTAAACTGGGAATAATGTTAATATCCACCTCATAGAATTGTTGTGAGGATCAAATGAGATAATGAATGTAATGGGTTTCGTATATAGAAAGTACTCAGTAAATGATGGCTATTCTTATTAATGTCCAAACCACGGAAAAGCCTAAACTAACAACCTTTCATGAAAACTGTAGATGCCACCACGTCTCTATTTTACTTCAGACCCATTAATACTTAAACAAGCAGAGTTCTTGCTCAACAAGGACAAATGGAATAATAGTTCCTCAGCTCATCAACTTCATCAGTAGGTCAATGATGAAAGTTACCGGTGCATGTTAGTTGATATGTGTCCTTTGTTTTCTTTGCAATGTTCATATTTCTTTTCATGTAACTTTGTTGACAAGGGCAATTCACTAAGTCTATGAATCTAATTTTATTTGTAGATTTTTTTATAAGGCTGTTCACATAAATGATTTTACAAATCAGAAAAATAATCTGGCAATGTGTCCAATTTTTTGTCTGGAAAACATGGATAATGTAGGTACACTATGCATAGTATGCTCTTTTGCCCAGATCCTAAGGTCACTATCTCAGANCTCTGGAAAGTCCAAATGCTTCACCACAGTGAAGACTAACTCCCTGAAGTTAAGAGTTATCAATTAAAGTGGGGTCGGGGAGTCCTTTGGTGGAAATCATTCTGGATTCAGAGTCCAATGCATAGTTTTTCGTATTCAAGAATTATTATTTCTGCATTCCTTGGCAATGACCTGGATATGTTAAAACATAGGATTAAGAGTTAGACAAAACTGTGTTTGAAGTGGTTCCGCCATGTACTTGCTGTGTGATCTTGGGAAAGGATCTTAACTTCTTTTTACTTTGGTGTCCTTATCTGTAAACTGGGAATAATGTTAATATCCACCTCATAGAATTGTTGTGAGGATCAAATGAGATAATGAATGTAATGGGTTTCGTATATAGAAAGTACTCAGTAAACGATGGCTATTCTTATTAATGTCCAAACCACGGAAAAGCCTAAACTAACAACCTTTCATGAAAACTGTAGATGCCACCACGTCTCTATTTTACTTCAGACCCATTAATACTTAAACAAGCAGAGTTCTCGCTCAACAAGGACAAATGGAATAATAGTTCCTCAGCTCGTCAACTTCATCAGTAGGTCAATGATGAAAGTTACCGGTGCATGTTAGTTGATATGTGTCCTTTGTTTTCTTTGCAATGTTCATATTTCTTTTCATGTAACTTTGTTGACAAGGGCAATTCACTAAGTCTATGAATCTAATTTTATTTGTAGATTTTTTTATAAGGCTGTTCACATAAATGATTTTACAAATCAGAAAAATAATCTGGCAATGTGTCCAATTTTTTGTCTGGAAAACATGGATAATGTAGGTACACTATGCATAGTATGCTCTTTTGCCCAGATCCTAAGGTCACTATCTCAGAGGGTCTTGAGTAGGATCTCCACTAGAGGGTAGTGAAGGCCTCCCTAAGGGCCATATAATGTTTAAGAATTGTGAGAGGGTAAGCATTTATCATCCACTCAAAGGGTTTAGAACAGTATCTTTCAAACAGTTTTGATCACAGAATCTATTTTACTAACCCATGCATACTGCCTCACTCAAAAAATAACAGGCATAGAATTAAAAAGGAACAAAATTAAAAGTTGCAACAAACAGTGCTAGAATTACATACTCATATGGGGTTTCTTACTATATATTATGTAAGAGAAGATGAGTTTACACGTGTCTTTTAATTATAAAACAATGCCCCAAAACTTTAAATAGGTGATATTTTTATTATACTTATTTTGGTATTATATTACAAGTTGTTTAACTAGCTTGTACTCTCTGAAAGTAGATCACCAATGTAATGGCACTGCACAAACAGATTTGGGGGGAATTTGTATACATCCACTTTGACAATAAAAAATAGAGACCCAAACCACAAAGCAAAACTACTTTTGATGAAATTGGTCATTCAAAGATCCTGGTTATCCAGATCTCTTCTATAAATGTAGTGCCTGTTATGTTTCATCCCAACCTCCCTTATGGATATACCAGTATGATACCCTAGAACATATCTCATTATTATCTCGTCATTCATTTCTAGGCTGGCACAAATGTCCCTTTCTCAGAGAGGCCTTCCTGGCATATCCCGTTAATCTGAATGTCATTTTCAGTCCTATTACCCTGTTTTATTTTCTTCAGTATATGAAATCATCTTATTTAGTTTGTTACTTTAGAAAACCAGTCTCCTGTCTGTCTTATCCATTGCCATTTCCCCAGCACTTAGAAGAAATGTCCAGAATGTAAGTAAGTACTCAGTAAAGATTGGATGGATGAATGAATGAACGAACGAGTGAATGCTTCACTCACTCATTCATTCATTCATTCCATGTTGCTGTTCTGGGGACTAGATGACTGGATGGTCCACAGAAGCTCTCATTTAAGCCAATGGCATGCTGCATGTACAGGTACCCTACCTGCCAGCTGACCAGGAAGGGTTATCAGCTACCCCAGCCCTGTATTTCATCTTCAATTGCAGACAGTAAAGCAGGGCTGCTGTTCTTCATTGCACTATCCCAACCTCCTCCATCCCCATGCGAACTAGTCCAAGGCTCCAGGAACTACTCATCTTCGTTCCAGATAATTCAGATAATGTCTGAATCCCCACCTTCTACCAAGGACCCCTGAAAAGGTCTGGCTGTGAGGGTT
>NW_017731364.1:2192920-2195263 GCF_001890085.2 Hipposideros armiger | reverse complement strand
TTAGTAGTTGTAGGTGGGGGATGTAGGACTTTAACTTTACATCATTATGTAATGTTTCAGTATTTTCTCCATGGGCACATTTTAAAACCAGTTATATTGAGGTATAATTGAAATAAAATAAACTGTTTAAAGACTACATACTTCTGTGAAACCATCATCACAATGAAGACCATGAATGTTCCATCATCCTCCATAATTTTCTTTGTGTCTCTTTGTAATCTCTTTTTCCTTCCCCACCCCATTATGACCTCCTGGTAACCACTGATTTGTTACTACACACTACTATTACATTTCTTAGAATTTTTGCTTTCTTTTCTTTCTTTTCTTTATATATTTATTTAAAGCTATATATTTCCTTTGAAATATTTATCTCCTACAAGTTTGATATGTATGTTTCAATTCTAGGGATTAAAAAATTCAATTATTTAGTTTTTGAAGTATGAGATATTTAGAAACACACTTTTTAGACTATAAATGTGGACGAGGGTAGTTTTTTTTTGTTATTCATTTCCAGTTTAATTGTGACTAAAAGAGTAGCATAGAAATTTGGTTGACTATGAACTTTAAAGCTAGACTGCCTCAATGTAAATCATTGGTCCACATTTATGTGATCTTGGGTTTAACTTGCTTAAGTTACTTAACCTCTTTGCCTCAGTTTTTTCATCTATAAAATGGATGATAATAAGAGCTCCTATTTCATAGTGTTGTAATGAGGATTAAATGAGAATAATTACAAAATGCTTAGAAAGTGCTGGTATATCATCAGCACTATATAAGTGTTTGTCAATAATCATAATAATAAAAATCAGAGAACACAGTCTGATTGTTACTAAATTTTGAGACTTGTTTTATAGCCAATATGTAGTTAATTTCTGTGAATATTCCATATCTGTTTGCAAAGAATGTGTATCTTTCAATTGTTGAGTATAGAGTTCTATATTCTCTCATTAAATCTAATTTCACTATGTAGTTAAACTCTATCATTTTTTACTAACATGTTATCATCCACTGAGATGTGTTGAAATCTTTAGTTGTAATGGTAGACTTGTCACTTTCTTTGCAATTCCTTCAATTTTTGTTTTGTATATTTTGAGGCTATTTTATAGATGCATTTATATTTATAATGTTTATATCTTCCAAATGATTAAAATTTTATCATTATGTAGTGATCCTCTTTATACTGAATAATTGTTTTTGTCTTAATGACAATTTTGTCTGCTATTAATAAAGCCATTCTAGCTTACTTCTTTTTTTTTTTAAAGATTTTATTGGGGAATCGGGGAAGGGGAACAGACAAGTTGCTGTCCTTTTGTTCCTCAGTTTAGTTGTGGAGGACATCACTTCACTGGCCCATGTTGGTATTATCATTGCGCTCTTCCCGGAAGAGGCAGTCACTCACCGGCCACTGGACGGCAGCTCATGAAAGCTCACGCCAGCTGCCAGCCAGCCCCACTGCAGCCTAGGGGGACTAAGGGCAGCCCAGCTCCAGGTTGAGCTGTTGTTCACCATCTTAGCTGTAGAGGGCGCAATGTCACTGGCCTTCATGTGGGAAACAAACTGGGCTGGGGTCCAGCTGCTCAGAGCTGGATTCCCAAGCCAACTCTTAAACAACATGCCACTCTGCCGGCTCAAGCTTACCTTTTTTTTTTTTATTTTAAGCTGAGCCATCCTGCCACCTGTTGGCAGCTCAGCGGCTGCTTAGCTGGGGCCGGGAATCGAACTGCTGTTGCTCAGAGCTCAAACTCTTGAGCAAGCTCTTAACCAACTGACGGCCCAAGCTTACTTTTGATTAGTACTTGCTTACATATGTTTTCCTGCCATTTACCTTAACTTTTCTGCTTTTTTATGTTTTAGGTGTATCTTTTTAAAATCCAATTTTATAAACACTGACTAAATCCAGTTTAATTGAGTTTAATACATTTACATTAATTTTGGTTACTAATATATTAGAATTTATTTCTGCCATCTTATTTCATACTTTGTTTCTGTTTTTCATCCTTTCTTGCCTTCTTTTGGATTCATTTAGAATTTGTTTTTATTTCATTTTCCCTTCTTCATCTCTTTGTCTCTCTCTGGCACTGTCTATGTAACTTTTTTTTCAGTCATGTCGTCTAAATCACCAATTCTCTTTTATTTGTATCTAATTTGTATTACCCATCCATTGAGGTTTTTTAAAATTTCAATAATTATATTTTTTCATTTTCAGAAATTATATTTTCTCTTCTAATATATCTGGTTATTATTTTTTTCCCAGCCTAAGAGAAAACTTATAAGAGTTTATTTGAGACAAATATCTGGTTATTTTTACAGTCCCTTCTTCAATCTATAAAATCTTTACCTACC
>NW_017731364.1:2152330-2192369 GCF_001890085.2 Hipposideros armiger | reverse complement strand
CTCCTGCATGGGATGGGGGGCTGTGCCCATCCACCCCCGCAACTAAAGATTGAACACAGCACCTTGAGTTGAGTGGCTGCGAGCTGCCAACAGGCAGCAGGATGGTGACTGGACTTGGAGCTGAGCTAGCTGGGCCCTCCACAACTAAGATTGAAGGACAACAACTTGGCTGTTCCTCTTCCCTGATTCCCCAACACTGTTCCCCTTCCCCAAGTCCCCAATAAAATCTTTAAAACAAAACAAAACCAAACCACAAAAAACCAAACACCTTTGTGCTTTCTTGTAAGTTAAATAATCCTTTTTAAAATTAATAACATACAAATTTAGAGGAGCAACCAAGATGGTGACATGGGAGTCTCCTAAACATCCCTCCTCGCACAGGTATACATAGAACGATATCCTCTGGGAGAAATCCAGAAACTAACTGAGTGACTCCTACACATCAGGCAAATGAGAAAATACCCCCATGGAAAGATGGAGACATATTCTGGCCACAAACCCCACCCCTAGCACAACACCATATAATTGAGAGGAAACCCTCACCTCTAGAGTGAACGCTTTCCTGAGGAGTGAAGGGTTTGGGCCGCACACCTAACATCTCACCTTTTCAAGTCCCACTTGAGGGTTAAGCTCCAAAACATCTAGCTATAAAAGCCAATGAGGTTTGTATCTATGAGCAGATTTTTCAGCAGAGACTCTGAAGGTCATAAAAGAGTGGGATGATACATAAGCTGAAAGAAAACAAAGCTGCCAACCAAGAGTACTCTACCTGACAAAGTTTTCCTTCAGAATTGAAGAATAAATAAATTTCCAGACAAACAAAAGTTGAAAAAATTCAACACTACCAGCCCAACCTTATAAGAAATGTTAAAGGTAGTTCTTCATGCTGAAACATAAGGATAATAATTACTAACATGAAAACATATGAAAGTATAAAACTCACTGGTAAAGGTAAATATATCATTCAATTCAGAGTACTCTAATGTTGTAATAGTGGTGGGTAAACCACGTATAGCTCTAATATAAAGATTAAAAGACAAAATAATTAACAGTAACTATAACTACAATAATTTGTTAATGGATACACAATATAAATGGATGAAAATTGTGCCATCAAAGACATAAAATGTGGGGGAAGGAAGTATAAAATGTAGAGCTTTTGTATAGGTTTGAACTTAAGTTGTTATCAGCTTAAAACAGAGTGTTATAATCCTAAGATGTTTTGTGTAGTCCTCATGGAAAAACCTATACTAGATACACAACAGATAAAGAGAAAGGAATCAAGGCACACTACTACAGAAAATTATCAAATCACAAAGGAAGAGGACAGTAGAGGAAGAAAAGAACTACAAAACATCCAGAAATAATTAACAAAACCGCAATAGTAAGTTCATACCTACCAACAATTACTTTATTTTAAATTTATTTTAGTTTTTATTTAAGTGTAAATGAGATAAGTTGTCCAATCAAAAGACATAAAATAGTTGAGTGAATAAAAAAATAAGACCCAACTATATGCTGCCTACAAGAGATTCACTTCAGCTTTAAGAACACACATAAACTGAAAGTAAAGTGGTGGAAAAGATATTTCATGCAAATGGAAGCCAAGAGAAAGCAGAGGTAGCTAGATCAGACAAAATAGACTTTAAGCCAAACACTGTAATGAGAGACAAAGAAGGCCATAATATAGTGATTAAGGAGTCAATTCATCAAGAGGGTAGAACAATTATAAATATTTATGCACCCAGCATTGGAGCACCTAAATATATAAAGCAAATATTAACAGATCTGAAAAGAAAAATAGAAATCCATACAATAATAGTAGGGGACTGAAATACTTCATTTTCAACAATTGATAGATCATCTAGACAGGAAATAAAAAGGAAACCTTGGACTTAAATTGCATATTAGACCAGATAGATCTAACAGACATATATGAGGTCTGACAATTAAGTTGGTGAACTTGATGCAATGATGTTGCTAACCTTTTTTGATATCAGAGGGATTATTCATTACGAATTTGTACCAACTGGACAAACAGTTCACCAAGTTTACTATTTGAAAGTGCTGAAAAGGCTGCATGAAAAAATTAGACAACATGAACTTTTCACCAACAATTCATGGCTCTTGCATCACAACAATGCACCAGCTCACACGGCACTGTCTGTGAGGGAGTTTTTAGCCAGTACATAAATAACTGTATAGGAACACCCTCCCTATTCAACTGATCTGGCCCCCAATGACTTATTTCTTTACCCGAAGATAAACAAAATATTGAAAGGAAGACATTTTGATGACATTCAGGACATCAAGGGTAATACAATGACAGCTCTGATGGCTATTCCAGAAAAGGAGTTCCAAAATTGCTCTGAAGGGTGGACTAAGTGCTGGTGTCGGTGCATAGCTTCCCAAGGGGAGTACTTTGAAGGTGACTGTAATGATATTCAGCAATGAAATATGTAGCATTTTTTTTTGGATGAGTTCACAAACTTAACTGTCAGATCTTGTACACAACATCCCATCCAACAGTAGAAGAATACATTCTCAAGTGCTCAAGGGCAACACATGACATATTCTCCAAGAATGATCATATGTGAGGCCACAAAAGAAGTCTTAATGAATATAAGAAGATTAAAATCATATCAAACACCTTTTCTGACCACAATCACATGAAACTAGAAATCAATTACAAGAAGAAAACTGGAAGGGCCAGCCGAGTGGCTCAGTTGGTTAAGAGCTCGCTCAAGAGTTTGAGCTCTGAGCAACAGCTGTTCGATGCCCGGTCCAAGCTGAGCTGCCACTAAGTTACCAATAGGTAGCAGGATGGCTCAGCTAAATAAAAAGAGGAAAACTGGAAAATTCACAAATGTGTGGAGATTATACAACATGCTCCTGAATAATCAATGGGTCAAAGAAAAAAATCAGAAGAGAAATAAAAAAAAAACCTTGAGACAAATTAAATTGAAAACATATACCAAATATTTACCAAATAATATACCAAAACTTGTTGGATGCAGCAAAAACAGTTCTAAGAAGGAAGTTTATAGTGATAAGCACCTACATTAAGAAAAAATAAAGATCTCAAATAAACAACCTAATATTGCAACTCAAGGGACTAGAAAAAGAACTAGAAAAAAAACTAAGTCTAAAGTTAGTAGAAGGAAGGCTATAACAAAGATTAGAACAGATATAAATAAAATAGGAACTAAAAAGACAATAGAAAAGATCAATGAAACTTAGGGCTGTTTTTTTTTTAAATTTTATTGTTAGTTTCAGGTGTATAGAACAATGCACTAGTTATCCTTTTCACCCTCACAAAGTAACAACCCCCCTCCCCGCATGTATTGCTCTCCCACCCCCGATATCATGCTTATCTATTACAATTCCATTGACTCCATTCCCACTCTCTACTCCACGTCCCGTGACTATATGTATATATAATTGTAGTTGACATACAATATTATTCAACATCAGCTTCAGATATACAATGTAATGGTCAGGCCTCTACAACGACTATGCAGTGGTCTCCCTAACAAGACATGAGTCCATCTGGCCCCCTAAAAAATATTTACAACATTATTGATTATATTCCCCAAACTGTATTTTCTATCCCTGAGGCCATATTGTAATTACCAGTTTGTATTGTCTCATCCCTTCCCCTTCTCCTTCATCCCCACCGCCTCCCAACTAGCAATGCTCAGTTTTTCCTCTGTGTGCCTGAGACTATTTCTGTTTACATTTCTCATTTATTCAGTTTTTTAGAATCCACGTATAAGTGAGATCATATGGTATTTGTCTTTCTCTGACTGACTTATTTCACTTAGCATAATGTTCTCTAGTTCCATCCATATTGTTGTAANGAAACTAATATAATATTTGTATGTCAACTGTAATTGAAAAATAAAATATTATTAAAAAAGAAAAAAGACTCCTTGTTCCCTATTAGCAGCCTATGAAAATGTAGGAGTCAGAACTCACCACTTCCAGGATGGCAGACAGGGTGAAGGAGATGTTGACCTGAGTGGGAATGCTGTAGTTGACGACTGGACGGAAGGCCTTTCTGTCAAACACTGCTTGGAGGACAGCAGGGTCCACACCATGCTGCTCAAAGCCTGAGCAGTTGATGGTGAAAGTGTTTGCCCTTCCTGTGGAAAGCAGAGACCTTGTGAGATGGGAATAGGGCTTTTGTGTTTCTCAAGTGAGAGAAGTGCCAGCACTTGGAGCTGAGAGCATCTCTGCAGAGAAAGAAAATGTGGACATGGGGTGAGAGGCATGCGAGCCCCTCCTTCTTGGGCCAAGGCTCTCGAAGGCCAATCTTTTCCTGCCAGGGCTGGGAGGATGGGCTGGTCTGGTAGGCAAATGGTGGAAATTGATGTGGTGAGCTGACCTTTCAGGGCTCAGGGCTCAGACATTTCTTCCTGTGCTTTTGCTCCCATATAAAGCCTATCCAAATTTGTATGCAAACAGCCGTCCTAGGGAGTCCTACTCCTTCTATAATTGAAACCTTTAGATGCACTTAAAGTCTTGGCTCCTGTTTGATGATATTTTTTTTCTCTCTCTAGCTCTATTATGATTCTTCCTCATAGTCACTGACCAAAATTTACCTAAGATTTTACTTCTTAATTTTCTCTTTCCACTTTCATCTTTTCTCATTTCCTGAAAGGAAAAGTTTGGAGAGAAGTAAACATGAGTGTGATGTAAAATATATGGAGACTTAAGGAAGTTGTGTTTAATGTGAATTGACTGACTCTACCTGTGTGCTGTGCTCTTCTCAAATTTAGTAACTTCTTCTAAGATCTGGGGGAGCCATTTTCATCATTACCACCTTGAGAACTCATTGATCATCCACCATGTGGTTGGTGAAGCTACACAATAAAACATAAAAGCCCTTCTGCCCAACTTACCCACATCCTAACTCCAGATGGTTCTGTGGTTATTCCTGCAACTATAGCTCAGCAAGTTCTTTCTCATGCCTCTATCTCCGTATACCACTTAACTCATAAGGTACATTTCCAAACAAAGGAGAAAAGTATCCAGGGGAAGCAACTATTATCCTTTTCCCGCTAAATCACCTCTTTTATAAGATCTTCCCATGTAAGGTGGGGAAAGAGGTATGTGATTGTCAACAGAACCAAGCTACCCAGTTCGAGTTACTATACCTTGGTGGAAAGGAAAAGTTGGACATTATAAAGGGGTGGAATTGGAGAGGTGGTAAAATGGTGGAACAGGTGGTAAAATTTAGTAGAGGCAAATGAGAGGGGCTGTGTGTATTGCTCAGTGAAATGGGTCTTTCACCTGTCCTCAAAGGAAACCAAAACACAGATACTACAGAAAAAGGAAATGTTTAACCCAGCTATTTTAGATGCACTCTAATTCTGGAGAATGAGAGGGTTTCTGGATTTTTCCCAGAACAGTATTCCCATCTTTCCCATCTTACCTTGAGGCAGAAGGCTGACAGTGAGGCAAAAGAGCAGTCTCCCCACATAGGGCCAACCCCCTTTCATCCTTTTCTTCTGGATTTTTCTCTGGGGACTGACCAGGAGCCCCCAAAGCCTTGAGCTTAAAGGAGCTCAGACCACACCTTGGCTCCTGGTTTTGAATACTGCTTATGATACGTGAGGTGACCACTCCCTGGTGAAAAGCTGTGGCCAGAGAGGTCACAGTAGAGCGTCCTGCTTTGCCCTGTCCAGGTATGCCTTCTGGGCTCCAGACAGGGAGGAAGTTAGGCCAAGACTAGGGGAGAAGCGCCTGTTTAGCAGCCTGGTCTGGGTGAGTGGTTTTAAATCTGAGTCCCAAGTATTTTTCAGGGAAAATGGGTGACTTGGGAGATGAGGCAGGTGAAGCCATTGATAAAGGCCTCATCAGGTCTTTCTGAAAGTCACAGTGCCTCAGAGAAAGTACATGGACCGCTGGGAAAGGGATGGTTATGTGGAGACATCTGCTAATTTCTCAAGGCAAGAGCATGTAGTAATTATTTTGTTGCAGACCTAGAAATGTAACCTTTATCCAACTGTGGACATTAGGGATTACTGAGTTAAGAAGCTTGATTGAGAAGTTAAGCCCCTTTTTCACGACATAAACCTGACTAACAGATCTCTGTCTCCACAACTAGCACCATCATGGGGATNTGGGGGCTGGGTGGTGGCCAGGTGCAGCAGGTAGGTGATGAAGATGGTCTCCAGCAGGCTGAGCACCATCAGCGACAGGCACAGGGCAAAGTAGACACCTGGGGTGGAGATAAGGAGCACACCTGAGTGAGGCAGGTCTGGAAAAACCACCAACACCTCCTCCTTCCCGCCATTCCCCCCCACACACACACACACACTTTTCTCTGTCTCACACAGAGAGCCCTTTGCCTGATGACTTCTTTCTCCTTTTTGCCTTATCTGCTCAGCAAGTATCCAGGCCACCTGCCAACCCTGCCTCCTTTTTTTTCATTTTCCAACAGTTAGGGGAGGGGTACATACTAATGAGGGCGGTGCCGCTGACAGGGAGTAGTTTATTCATCATGAGCAGGAAGACATTGTAGCCCAGCAGAAGGGTTATCTTGAATGGGGCACGAATCTGGCTTTCTGCAGGCAGGTAGAAGCTGAGGGCGTCAATGGCAACCAGAAAGCTACTGGGCACCAGAAGGTTTATGACATAGAGGCTGGGCCTGCGCCTGATGGCCACCTGGTGGGGAGGAGCGAGCAGACAGCCAGGTGAAGCTGGGACTGAAGGGAGACTTAAGGATGGTTCCAGCCCCTTCCTCCCTAGTAGGGTTTTTTTCTGGAGCTGGAGGAGCAGCTTTAATATGACTAGCAAGACTCCCCCATATCCACCCAAGAAAACCTAGGTCATAGCTGGTAGGTTCAGAAAGCGGGGGGGGCTGCTTTTGGGGGGACTCAGGAGAGAGGCAGGCTTGTGAGAATTATGGTGCCCAGGGGCTTTCTGGTCTTGGGACAAGAAATGAGAGGCTCTGGGACTTAGAAGGGTCCCACGATGGAGACCTAGGGGGTGGACAGCCATACTAGGGTCTCTGGGCTTACATAGAACATAATCTGGTCAAACAGACTGGAGCCCACAGACATCTTCCGGGTGGCCATGTTGATGCCCAAGAGCTCCCACTCCCCTTGCATGCGGACGATGTCACGCGAAGTGTCTGCTATCTCCCACACGTCCTTTTCCATGCCCAGCACTATGCTTTCCACTGCAGGGGAAATAAACATTCCTTCAACACATATCTGTTCAGCACCTGCTCTCTCTATGCAGGGCTCAGAGAGATGAATTGGAAAACTGCTTCACCTACTTTTTTCAGATTGCCCTATACCATTACTTCCTTACTGCTCAATTGCCTCCTTTCAATTCTGGGCTTTCTCAGGAAGTCTTGTCCCTGCCTAAGTCCCCCATCCCACCATTTACACACCTCCAGTGAGCAAATACCCCACTGTCCCTTTTCATGCATTTAAAAAAATGACTTGGCCTATGTGTTCTTTTTTGCTGCCTCACTGGTGGATCTTATTTTACCACATCCCAGAACCCCCACTGCCACTCACCTGTATAGAGGAATGAGCTAAAGGTGAGCGTGCAGTTCTGCTGGTCAAAGGGGAAGTAGAAGATATTCAGGCTGCAGATGCTGGTCACCCGCATTGGTTTGCGATATATAGTGTGACCGTCACTTTTCACATATGCAGAGAGGCCTTCTGGGGTCTCATCCACATCCGTGCTAGGTGTCAGGAAGGGAGGGAAGCAAATGCTCTGGGGTTCACATCAGTTTACGTTTCTCTCTCACGGTGGGGCTTCTCCATGTTGCTCATTAAGGCTACTCTGCCATCTTTTGTGCCCACCACTTGCCCATTTCTAGGGGAGAAGCTGATGAACTGTGATTGTGCTCCTCTCTGATGTAAGCTTTCAGTGGCCCCACGGAATGGGTTTGCCCTGCAGTGCCCTGGCTTGCTCCTTGCAGAAGGGCCTTCCCTCCAGCTTTCCCAGCCCTGATACCCACGATTCCACGATGACGATGTCTGGGAGCCACAGGTTCTTGGTTGTCACAATGAATTTTCTGATATGACCACATTCTTCTGGGTCCCAGCTGATGAATGGGTTATTCCACGTCTAGAGCACAGGGCACAGAAGGATGATTATGGCTGAAACCTGGAGCTAGTTTATGTCAGTATCACCTGCCTTGCCATTCCCTTAAAAATATATACGTTTGTATGTATTTTTTCTAAATGTATGTACTACTGTGTACTAAGGGTATGTGATAAACTTCAACCATTCCAGAAATATATAATATAAAAAGCAATCTTCTCCTCTTAAATTCATTACAATTCAACCCATACCCCCAACTCACTCCCACTATTAACAGTCTTTTGTGCATCATTTTAGAAAAATTAATGCATGTTTTAGCATTCATTTTTATTTACACAGAGAGAATCACACTATGCACATTGTTATGTATGTTGCTTTTCTGAGCTCATGTTCTTTTGAACTCTGATTTTTCTTATTATCCTCATGATAACATCTCCCCTTCTCTATTAACAGTCTCACTGGCTTTCACTTCCCAGTCAGGGAAACCTTAAGCTGGGCACTGGATACATTTGGGCTCTGAAGCTTCCTCAGGGACTTCCAAGTATACTGCCCTCCTTCTTCCTATATTTTCCATCTATGTCTTTCTTGTTTTTATAATTTTTATTGGGGAATTGGGGGAGGGAACAGCGTTGGGGAATCAGGGAAGAGGAACAGACAAGTTGCTGTTCTTTGGTTCTTCAGTCTAGTCGTGGAGGACGTCACTTCACTGGCCCATGTTGGCACCATCATTGCGCTCTTCCCGGGTGAGGCAGATCGGTCGCTGGCTTCTGGACAGCCGCTCACGGCGGCTCTTGGCATCTCGCGCTGGCTGCCAGCCACACACAGTAGATTACGGGAGCCCACTGCAGCAGGGGCTGCAGCCTACACCATTGCTGGTGACTCATGGCAGCACAGCTTCAGGTCAAGCTGTTGTTCACCATCTTACCTGTAGAGGGCGCAGTGTCACTGGCCCTCATGTGGGATGCGAATCGGGGCCCTGCTGCTCAGAGCTGGTGTCCCAAACCAGCTCTTAACCAATGTACCACTTGGCTGGCCCCCCATTTATGTCTTTCAAAGGTGATTGGCAGCCCAGAAAACTATTTGTCCCCAGCACTGGTCCCATTCTAATTGGATGTGTCCATTCCCTTGGGCACTGTCAATTTCAACAAATGTGATTTTTTGCAAACAAAGCCAGAAAAAACAAGCAAGGGGTGTGTGAGGGAGCATGGGAGAAGGGGGGTGGGTGGAGGAGGGGGTTGGGGGAAGAAGAAAAAGAGAAGAAAGCTGAACTTACATACCAACTTTAACCACAGAAATGACGTCAGCAGCTGAAGTGGTACATCCTGATTAAAAACAAACAAAAAAACCCATTCAGGATGATTAATACCATGAAATCAGTTCTTAGCCTACTTCCTGCCCTTGTTTCCATGTGACAGTTTGGGTTTTCAATCACAAGTTCCAAAAGAAAGATAGGTCAGAAAAATGCAGTTTGCATGGAAATTGTAGGGGAAAAAACAGCAATATGTTTTTCTTTATAGAATATCCCCATAAGGGCAGGACTCAGGACAAGTGTTCCCTGAAAAAATGCCACTGCAGCATTCCCCTTCATGCCTCTCCACCCCATAGGATGAACATCTAACTTGTACGAAATCCATTCAGGAGACTCATTGCTTACCACTGGACCAGTGCAATGTTGAGTTAACAGGCTGAGCACTCCTTGTTCCCCTACAACCAAGACTACTCTACCCAGCAAAGCTATCATTTAGAATCAAAGGACAGATAAACAGCTTCCCATACAAGAAAGAGCTAAAGGATTTCATCACCACCAAACCAGTATTATAAGAAATGTTAAAGGGATTTGTTTAAGAAGAAAAAGATTTTAAAAAAAGGATAAAAAATACGAATAATAAAATGGCAATAACCACACATCTATCAACAATTACTTTAAATGTAAATGGATTAAATGCTCCAATCAAAAGACATGGGGCGGCTGAATGGATAACAAAACAAGTCCCTTACATATACTGCCTACAAGAGACTCACTTCACATCAAAAGACACACACAGACTGAAAGTAAAGAGATAGAAAAAGATATTTCATGAAAATAGAAAAGAAAAAAAAAGCTGGAGTAGCAGTACTTATACCAGACAAAACAGACTTTAAAACAAAAGCTATTACAAGAGACAAAGAAGGACTTAGTAATTCCCCTTTGGGTATTTACCCTAAGAAACCCAAGACACTAATTTGAAAAGGCACGTACACCCATATGTTCATTGCAACATTATTTACAATAGCCAAGATATGGAGGAAACCTGGGTGTCCATCAATAGTTGAATGGATAAAGAAGAAGTGAAACTATATGTAATGGAATGTTACTTAGCCATAACAAAGAATGAAATCTTGCCATCTGCAGTAACATGGATGAAACTAGAGGGTATTGTGCTGAGTGAAATAAGTCAAAGAAGGACAAATACCACATGATTTCACTGATATGTGGAATCTAAAAAACAAAATCAATGAACAAACCAAACAAACTCATACAGAGAATATTTTGATGGTTGCCAGATGGTAGGAGGGTTGTGGGGATGGGTGAAAAGGGGGAGGGATTAAGAAGTACAAATTGGTAGTTACAAAATNCCCTTATCAGATATCTCGTTGACAAATATCTTCTCCCATTCAGTAGGCTTCCTTTTTGTTTTATTGATGGTTTCTTTTGTTGTGAAAAAACTTTTAAGCTTGATATAGTCCCATATGTTTATTTTTTCTTTTACTTCCCTAGCCTGCGGGGATGTATCAGTAAAACTATTGCCCAGGGTAATGTCTGCAAATTTAGGCCCTATATTTTCTTCTAGGAGTTTTATGGTCTCAGGTCTTATATTTAAGTCTTTAATCCATTTTGAATTTGTTCTTGTATATGGTGTTTCATTTTTTTGCATGTGTCAGTCCAATTTTCCCAGCACCATTTATTAAATAGACTATCTTTACCCCAATGTAAATTCTTGCTGCCCTTGTCATAGACTAACTGCCTGTATATGCCTGGATTTAATTCTGGGCTCTCTATTCTGTTCCATTGATCTATGTGCCTATTTTTATGCCAGTACCATACTGTTTTGATTACTGTGGCCTTGTAGTATGTTCTAATGCCTGGAAGCGTGATCCCCCCAACTTTGTTCTTATTTCTCAGGATTGCCATGGCTATTTGGGGTCTTTCTTGGTTCCATATAAATTTTAGGATTATATTTTTTATTTCTGTGAAAAATGCCCTAGGTAGTTTGATAGGAATTGCATTGAATCTATACATTGCTTTAGGCAATGTGGAAATTTTAATTATATTAATTCTTCCTAAGGGCTGGTTTTTTTAAAAGATAAAAATGAAAAACTGTTAGCTAAACTAAAAAAAAAAAGAGAGAGAGAGAGAAGACACATAAATAAAATACAAAATTAAAGAGGAGACATTACAACTGATAATGCAGAAATGCTAAGGATCATAAAAAACTACTATGAACAATTATATGCCAACAAATCAGATAATGTAGAATAAATGGATACATTCCTAGAAACATACAACTTCCCAAGGCTGAAACATGAAGGAATAAAAAATCTCAACAGACCAATTACTTGTAAGAAAATTGAATCAGTAATCAAAAACCTCCCCAAAAGATGTCACTCAAAGGGTACAAACTTCCAGTTATAAGATGAACAAATTCTGGGACCTACAGCAAGGTGGTTATAGCCAATAATAATGTATCATATACTTGCATGTTGCTAAAAGAGTAGATCTTAAATATTCTTACCACAAAAAAAGAATTGGTAACTATGTGATGGAATGGAAGTGGTAGACAATACTATGGTGGTAGTCATCCGCAATTTTTAAATGTATCAAATCAACACACTGTGCACCTTAAACTTACACAATGTTATGTGTCAATTATATCTCAATAAAGCTGGAGAAAAAGAAAACCTTCCAAAACAAAAGTCCAGGACCATATAGATGGCTTCACTGATGAATTCTACTAAATATTTAAGGAAGAATTAATAGCAATCCTTTTTAAACTCTTCCAAAAAAAATAGAAGAGGGAAAAACACTTCTAAACTCATTTTACAAGGCTAACAACATTACCTGACACCAAAGCCAGACAAGGACACTACAAGAAAAGAAAACTACAGGCCAATATTCCTGATGAACAAAGATGCAAAAATCCTCAATAAAATATTGACAAACCAAATTCAACAGTACATTAATGGGATCATACATCATGATCAAGTGGGATGCAAGAATGGCTCAACATATGCAAATCAATAAATGTGATATGCCACGTTAACACAAGGAAGGATAACAATCAGATGATCATTTTAGTAGATGCAGAAATAGCATTTGACAAAATTCAACATCCTTTTATGATAACAATTTTTGACAAACTGGGTATAGAAGGAACGTACCTCAACATAATAAAGCAATGTATGTGAAGCCCACAGCTAACATCATATTCAATGGTAAAAGGTTGAAAACTTTCCCTCTAAGATCAGGAAGAAGACAAGGGTGCCTACTTACCACTCTTTTTTTTTTTTAAGACTTTATTGGGGAATTGGGGAGGGGAAATAGTGTTGGAGAATTGGGGAAGGGGAACAGCCAAGTTGTTATCCTTCAATCTTAGTTGTGGAAGGCACAGCTAGCTCAGCTCCAAGTCCAATCGCCATCCAGCCACCCGTCGGGAGCTCATGGCCGCTCAGCTCAAGGTGCCTCTCAGTTCAGCTCACAGTGCCATGTTCAATCTTAGTTGCAGGTGGGCATAGCCCACCATTCCATGCGGGAGTGAACAAGCAACCTTGTTAGGACCGCATGCTCTCACCAGCTGAGCTATCCTGCCCCCCTGTTGGCAGCTCAGCTCTGGTGCAGCTCACTGGCCCATGTGGGAATAGAACTGGTGACGCTGTTGCTCAGAGCTCTTGCTCTTAACCAACTGAGCCACTCGGCTGGCCCTCACCAGTCTTATTCAATATAGTACTGGAGTTCCTAGCCAGAGTAATCAAGCAAGAAAATGTAAAATGCACCATAATTAGAAAGGAAGAAATAAAATTTTCTCTATTTTTAGATGACATAATTTTACATATAGGAAATCCTAAAGACTCCACCAAAACCCTGTTATATCTAATCAACAAATTCAATAAAGAAGCAGGATACAAAATTAACATACAAATATCAGTAACATTTCTGTATACTAACAATGAATTATCTGGAAAAAAAGTTTAAAAAATTATTCCATTTACAATAGCATCAAAAACAATAAAATAGGACTGCATTTAACCAAGGAGGTAAAAGATCTCTACACTGGGGCCAGCCGAGTGGAGCGTTGGTTAAGAGATGGCTTGGGACGCCAGCTCTGAGCAGCAGGGCCCCAGTTTAGATCCCATATGAGGGCCAGTGACACTGCGCCCTCTACAGCTAAGATGGTGAACAACAGCTCAACCTGGAGCTGGGCTGCTGTGAGTTGCCGGTGATGGCATAGGCTGCAGTGAGTCTGCAATGGGTTGCCATAAGCTACTGTGAATGGCCAGCAGCCAACGTGAGCGGCAGCCGGTATGAGTTGCCAAGAGCCGCTGTGAGCAGCCGTCCAGTGGCTGGCGACCGATCTGCCTCACCAGGAAGAGCGCAATGATAATACCAACATGGGCCAGTGAAGCGACGTCCTCCACAACTAGACTGAAGAACCAAACGACAGCAACTTGTCTGTTCCCCTTCCCCCATTCCCCAACGCTGTTCCCCTCCCCCAATTCCCCAATAAAATCTTTAAAAAAAAAAGATCTCTACACTGAAAACTACAAGACTTTGATGAAAAAAATTGAAGAAGGCACAAGTAAATGGAAAGATATCCCATATTCATGATTGAAAGAATTAATATTGTTAAAATGTCCATATTATCCAAAGCCATCTATAGAGTCAATGTAATTTCTATCAAGATTCCAAATGCATTTTTTACAGAAGTAGAATTCACAATTTTTTATTTCACTTTATTGACTTCACTTGTCTCATTTTTAGTTTTGAAATAGCATCTAAAACACTTTTTTAACATATTTAACTTATTGTTTCATTGCATACAGGTAGTATTTCAGCTACCTTGTGGGTTAAATAGACATAAAAATATCTAAATTTGGTGTTGAGTGTTATTTAAAATATGATCCTATAGAAAGTACATTATGATTTCTAAACCAATGATTTCATAAATTAATGTTTGGAATATAGTGTATCTGTAAGTTGGTAGGTAATTTCTGATGTGTAATTAATATTGTAAAAATTAAAAATGGCAGTTTTTAGTATTACATTTTTGGCTTTGAATGTCTATTTTTACTTGCCTATTCATTCCTTTTTTTGTTAAAAAAAGAGTTTATGATATTAAACCCAAGTGCATTGAACAGAGAATATAAAGGGAGGTAGCAAGTAAAATTAATTCCTCTAGTTTAATGTATGATTGAAGACAATCTGCTAATGTTCTTTTAATACCAATAAGTGAGCAATGATTTTAACCGAATGTCAGCTTGAGTCACTTAGCTCCATAAATAAGACTACAATTACTAATCTAAAAATAATTAAGTGAAAACCTATCCAACAATGAATATGAATAAACTATTGCTATTCACACAACATGAATAAATCTCAGAATCATAATATTGAGGGAAAGGAGCCAGACACAAAAGTATATACATTGTAATTCCATTTATATAAAATTCAAAAAACAGGCTAAACTAATCTAGAAGTCAGGTTAGTAATTATGTTTTGAGAGAATGAAAGGGAATAATGATTGGGAGGTGCACCATGAAGGATTTTCCCAAGGGTTGGTCTATTTCTTTACCTGGGTGGTGATTATACATGTGTGGTCAATTTTAGTAATTCATTGAGCGGCACACATATGATTTGTATACTTTTCTGTATGTGTTTTATATTGCAATAAAAAGTTTAATTTAAACAATGAAGTGAAGGAACCATTTTTCATTGTGTAAGGTTTTGTTATGCCAGCTGTGTGTTGCACTCAATATGTGAAAAGGCTGAGTTAATGATTCAAGATATTACTTAAGAATTATGGAATATTGAAATAAAAAATGACTTTGGGTGACTAAGTGTCTTGGACTGGCTCAAATAACACATGGAAGCTGGAATCCAAGTGTAAGGTAGAGAAGAGTGAAAAGGAAGTAATTTGTGAACTAAAGATCCCTGAGACTAGGAATCTAAGCTGGTCTTTCCTCTGCAAGTATGAGGAAATAGGCAAGAGGTGTGGCCTTAGCTTTTTTCAGAAGTAGGAACTGATGCCTTTCATAACATATGTTGTGAAACGTATGTTACGAAACATCCTTATGGTGTATTTAAAAAGTGCTACTTATTTTGCGTAGATTTCTACAACTACGCGTTATTTGTGAAATAATTAGTGTCAGGGGCATCAACTCTGAATTATTAAGGATGATGCTGTAGACTAACTGTCCTAAATAGATATGGATGGGAGGTATTCAAAAGAACTGTTTAGTAGAAAGATATGGGAGAAATAATAGCAAAAAATGCTGGTATAAAAAAGGTGTAAGTGAAAACACAAGAGGAGTACCAGAGGGAGGTGAGAGAAAATGATGTTGAAAGAGCAGACAGATGAGCTTAGTTTTCAGAGAGAGAAGCAGAGAGAGAAAAGAAGAGAGGGGTACATATAAAATAGGGTACTGTCTGCAGATATTCTGGATTTGCAGAAGGTGGAAGGAATCAGGCAGTGATGAGACAAAACATACAACAAGAATGGTCAGATACATGGGGTGCCAAAATAATAAGCAAGGGAAGGCCGGCTGAGTGGCTCAGTTGGTTAAGAGCTCGCTCAAGAGTCCCGGTTCGAGTCCCGCCCCGAGCTGAGCTGCCACTGAGCTGCCAACAGGTGGCAGGATGGCTCAGCTATGAATAAATAAATAAATAAGCAGGGAGAAAATTTTCTCAAAATTGTTAAAAGAATAAGAAAACAAACACTGAGGTGTGAGAAGGTGGTGAGGATACCCATGGATACTGCTAATGAAAGGAAGTAGTGAGAAGTTAGTAGAAATGACAACCCCAGAAGTCAGAAACACAATCAAGCATTGGAGGAGAGTGTATCTGGGGCCAATGGTCTTGCTTTCATGAAGACTTCATAAGTTTCCAATGCACATGCTTAACAGAGGTTTACAATAGAAATGGAAGAAGAGGAAATAAAGTTATAATCAAAAGGGCATATATATGTATATATATGGTATGTCTCTCTCTCTCTCTCTATATATATATATATAATAAAAATTATATATGTAAATTTTTTTTAGTGGAAGAAGGGCATCAGAAACCAGAAACACCTCCTCCCAAATTGTGAAATACCCCTAACATTCCTGCTGACATGTCTAGGCTAGTTCTATCTTAAAATGTTTTGCTTCATTGTCAGGTTATATTTTAGACCACAAGGCTCACCTCAACCCTAACATATGAACAGGTTGTTCTTTTGCAAAGGACATTGTCAATTATTATATAATGATCTTGGCACAGAAAACCTAAAGTCATATATCTATCTATCTATCTATCTATCTATCTATCTATCTATCTATCTATCTACCTATATCTATCTATCTATCTACCTATATCTATCTATCTATCTATCTATCTATCTACCTATATCTATCTATCTATCTATCTATCTATCTATCTATCTATCTCTCTATCTATGGTGGAAAAAATTGCATGATAACATCCAGAGAAACATTAATGTGAGATGAGAAAGGAAAAAGAAATGATGCAAAGGTGATCTTAAGAAATTTGAAGTCCCTCAAAGGTATAGTAATTTTAGGTTAAGGGCAAAAGTCAAGGATGAGTTTCTGAGTGAGAAATACATTCCAAGTAGGAAAAAAAAGAAACATAAGATAATCTGCAACAGAAATGCCTTCACCACTGTATAAGTAACTTCTCCAAGAAGTTAAAGATTGTTAACTTGACTTGTAAAAATGGGCTGCTAATTTTCCACATTCGATATGGAAAAATAAAATAAAACATACCAGGATAAGATAAAATGATTGCACCTAGAACTAGTAAAATAGTGATTCTTGGCTGGCTGGCATTTATTCCTACATTAATCATTCAACAAATTTGTATTAAGCATCTATGATGTGTCACGTATGGTACCATATACTGAGCTATAAAAATGGATGACATTTTACCTGACTTTAAGAAAGCACATTCTCTTGGGGAGGCAGACTTGTAAATAAATTACTGAAATGTATTTACCTAATTGAAACATAATTCAGATATTTTTCTTTGGCATTCTTTCACTTTCCCTATCAATTTCTGTCTCTTTTCAGGGCCCTGCTTCCAGCTAGCTGTTAGAATCTTCCCCAGGATGATACTGACTAGTGAAGGTATGAAGGACTATTAAGACGGAACTCTTTTTTTTTTCTTTAGTAGGGTGTTTATGATAGTAAAAATAATATATGCTCTTTGAAAAAAATTAAAACAGGCAAAGATATAAAATCAAATAGCAATCACTCATAATCACATTACTCAGGACAAAGTTGGCTTATATCCTGGTATCTAGACATTTATAACTTTTTCTCTGCATTCCTATCTAGTGGTCTATTTTTTTTAAAAAATAATTATATATACATGCTGTGTTGTAACTTGTTTTATCCGTATTTATATATTGTGGGCCTGTCTCTATGTTTATTAACATAGGTCTACCTTTCAACTTTAAAACTACAAAGCATTTCATTGTGTGACTATATGACAATTTATTTACTTGAATCCTTTAATTGAGGTCCTTAGCTGTCTTCCTGGCCGTCCTCCAAGCTTGTATATTCAGAAGGCCCTCTCTGTTTGATTTTGTGAAATCAGAGGAACCTGTTAGAATGAAACAATGACACAATATTTATTTTCAAGAGCAATGTCAGGAATGAGAGAGGCAAAGGAAAGTGAAATGGAAATGGTTGATGAAAGGAACATTTTGCAATTATAACTTTTATAGTAATTTCTTGCAAATGAGACTTGACCTTTTTATTCTTTTAAAACTCTGAAAGTGTCTGAAAGACTTAAAATCAAAACAGGTTACACCTGGTGAGAGTGAATTAGCAAAGCTTCTGCAAGAGGACTCTCCACCTGTTTGTGGACCTATCATAAATGTACTGAGGGGCCACTGCTTCCTGGAAAGTTGTTTATTGAGACAATCACTCAAGGAGAGACTCCACTGACCTGGACCTCCATTGATAAGTGGGTCAGAAGTTAGGTGTGGCTAAGGGACACCGAAAGTGTACAGGAATGAGGACCATGGCATATGAGAAGTCAGGAAACTGTCTAGGGCTGTTCTGACCTTGCTTGGTTGGGCTGTGTTGAAGTTTTGGGAACATAGAATGGGACATGATAATCACTGGGGATACGTGGCTAAGATTAGGAAAGGGGCCCAGGGCTGGGTGTGGTTTGCAGGGACAGGCGAATGGGCACTACTGCCTAGGTGTTCCAGAGGACGATGACCGTGATGACAGACGTGGCCATGAAGAGCAGGTAGAGACGGAAGAGCAGGGTGTCCATCATGTGGCTGAACTGCACCCACAGGCCGACCAAGTGCTGCTTCTGAGCCTCGCCTTCCTGCTGGGCCCTTGTTGATCCAGGGCACCCGCTTAACTCTGCCTCTCGGGGATCTGGCACCTTCCCTACCAACTCCACGGGCTCCTTCAGACCTAAGGAGAGACAGAGACTCAGCCATGGACTGTGAAGGTCACCGGGTTAGAAGAGGAAGTGTGGGCAGAGCTGATTTCCTTACCAGGGAAGTGGGCAGAGGTGAGGTCCAGGCCCTTAGTTCCTCCCTGGGGCACAGTGGGGCAGCACTTTGTTGGGCTGGTGCTGTGAAGAAGCAGGGAGTGGAGCCACCGAGGCATGGGTGGGGGCTGGGTGGTGGCCAGGTGCAGCAGGTAGGTGATGAAGATGGTCTCCAGCAGGCTCAGCACCATCAGTGACAGGCACAGGGCAAAGTAGACACCTGAGGGCAAAACAAATTATAAATAAACCAGGGTAGGTTCATCTTTCCACTCTACTTAAGCTTCTTTTCCCCCACCCAGTCTTTCCTCAGAAACCCTTCTCTCCTTCAGTGAGCGGCTGCTGGTTCTTCTGGTCCCCCTCCCAGTCCTCTGCTGCCTTTGCTTCCCCAGAAAGTGGGAGGGGCCATACTGATGAGCGGGGTGCCACTGGCAGGGAGTAAGTCATTCATCATGAGCAGGAAGACGTTGTAGCCCAGAAGAAGGGTTATCTTGAATGGGGCACGATTCTCGCTTTCTGCAGGCAGGTAGAAGCTGAGGGTGTCAATGGCAACCAGGAAGCCACTGGGCACCAGGAGGTTTATGATGTAGAGGCTGGGCCTGCGCCTGATGGCCACCTGGTGGGGAGGAGAGAGTGTGGAGAATGTGGCAAAAATTGATGCCAGAGGCTCAGCCGTATATTTGATTGTCGAATCCTTGCTGATGTGATGTTAGGCGGGCTCTGGGATGATCGTGCCCTTCTATAGAAGTGCCCCCGCTTTGTTTTCTAATTTTCATCTGTGTCCAACCTGCTGGGAACACAACTATAGATGTTTAAGGGCAAATAGAGCCCTTTGCACCATCAGATAGGTGGCCGGGGCATTTTTGAAACAGCCTAGCTGCTCCTCCTCTCTGCAGGGCAGAGGCCCTGGGGGATCCTTCTTTGGGGCTATTAGGGTAGAGGGTGGAGTGGAGAGCAGGTTCTTAACCTAGAGTTTCTTTTTATGTCCCAAAGAGCCTCAAATCAAGAGGAAAATCACAGAGCAATTGGGGCGAGAAGTCAAAGAGCGACCCCCGGACTTACATAGAACACGATCTGGTCATATATACTGCTGCCCACCAACATCTTTGGGGTGGCCTTGTTGATGCTCAGGAGTTCCCATTCTCCCTGAGTCTGAATGATGTCACGAGACGTGTCTGTTATCTCCCACACTTCCTTTTCCATGCCTAGGAGCATGCTGTCCACTGCAAGAGAGGCCAGGAGTCACTCAGTCCACAAGTGCCCTCAGGCCTCCTGCCCACAAAATTCAATTCCTCCCCATTGAGTTTCTTCAACAAATTTTCCTCTCTGTCCTTTTAAAGCAGGGCATCCAGCTTTTCATACGTGGGTTACAGGGCCAGCAGTTCACATGTGTATGGGCTGCAACACTGATTTGTTGTTGTTGTTGAAAACAATGGTAAGTCAAAGTTGTTATGAGAATTTTGGATATGACTCAAATGTGAGCTAAGAACTTTTGGAGTCATTCCTATTTTCCTTCTTAATTCTCTAGTCGTACGATGTTTTAGTGTAATCAACCTTGAACTGCTCAACATTTTTATAATTACAGGCATACCCATTACAATGATTGATTTATCCAAATCTGCCACATGACTCCTGGTGACATTTAATTATATTAATTTACTGGTTTCAGTGTGTTAACTATCAAAGTTAAAAGGTTTGCAGCAGCTCAGGGTCAGGTGAGCTTCATTTGGTGCAAAGGGCCATCCAAGATCTAAAGCGGTCTTTTTTTTTTTTTAATTTATTGAGGAATTAAAGCAGTAGTTCTTAACTCTGTCTGCACATTAGCAACACCTGGGGAGATATAAAAAATGAACAGTACCTGGACCCCACCTGGAACAATTAAATTGGAATCTCTGGGTGACGCATAGTTATTGGTATTTTTAAAAAGATTTAGTGAGTAGCCAGTGTTGAGAAACACTTATCTAAAATCTTCCCTAATAATACCTACACCACTTAACTATCTTCCCCTAAATCTTAAATAGCTGCCAAAATGTGTCTGGCTCACCTGTGTAGAGGAAGGAGCTGAAGGTGTAGGTGCAGTTCTGTTGGTCAAAAGGGAAGTAGAAGATGTCCAGGTTACAGATGCTGGTCACCCTCACTGGCCTATCATACTTTATTCGACCTTCACTGCTGACATATGCGGTGAGACCTGGAGGTGTCTTATCCACATCCATACTGCTTGAGAGGGAGGGAGAGGTGAGTGCCGTGGGTGCTTTAATTAGCTTTGGTTTCCCTTTCTTCCCCAACTGTGCTCTTTTTGTGGGCTCTCTAATGTCATTATAGCTTGTCTCCTTTACTCCTCATAGTGTTTTGTGGGAGTCAGTTAGTTGAGACTGTGTCCCTGTCTGAATCTTTTGGTGTCGCTATGCCCTGCACTGACCCTAGGCTGTTCTTTGCAAATGGGCTTCATGCAGGCTTTCCCCAGCTCAGATACGTACGATTCCATGATGAAGATGTCTGGGAGCCACAGGTTTTCAGCCGATATAGTGAGTTTATTGATGTTGTCACACTCTTTAGGGTTCCAACTGATGAAAGGATTGTCCCACATCTGCATGCAGGGCAGTGGGAAGCAAAGGTGAGGGATGGTGTAGCTTTTCTGGGCAGCCTCTCCTGCCTTTCCCATTTTTCTTTAAACTCTGATCCTCTAACTCCACTCGTGTCCCCAACGACCACAGCCTATCTCCCCCTCTTTATCTAGCCAGGTATCATTGGCAAAGTACCCCTTAATGGCCTTTTCTCCCCAGGCAGACCTTAAATATAGTCTAATACCATTTACACCCAGGAGCATACCACCATATTGGCCAGCAACCACTTCTTCATTTTCTTGGGTCACCATTTCTACCTTCCTACGCTGCTCAGGGAGACTTGTGTCCCAAAGGCCAGTCCAGTTCTAGATGGAGCTATTTGGTCTCAGAAAGATTTATATATTAGATAGAGGTTTGGGCTGTAAAAACTTTAAGTTACCCTTCAACTAAAACTTACAGATGGAAGCAAGAAGGGGATAGTTGAATCTGCCTTACCAAATTAATCCACAGGAATGATGTCAGAAGCTGGAGCTGTGCATCCTGGTAAAGAAATTCCCATCCAGGATTATTAGTGCCAAAAGACTTGGCCCACTCCCATCTCACACTCTTATCAATATTTACTAATTTATTAGGCCAGGCATAGTTCTAGATACTGGACTGTCTTCTCCTTATTTGTCTCCTTTTATATCTAGGTACAATTCAGGACACAGACCACTTCTTTCTGGAGCATTCCAGAAAGGACAGGACTCAAGGGGAAATCCTTCCTGAAAAAATTTCACTGCAGCCTTCTTCTTTATGTCTCCCTGCCCCATAAGAAAGCACTCTATTTATATGAAATGCATTCAGAGTACCTATTGTTCACCACTGGGCCAGTACCATGCTGGGTTGACAGGGCAGAGGATCCTTGTTCCCTATCAGAAACTATGGAAAGTGGGGACCAGGCCTCACCACTTCCAGGATGGCAGACAGGGTGAAGGAGATGTTGACCTGAGTGGGAATGCTGTAGTTGATGACTGCACGGAAGGCCTTTCTGTCAAACACTGCTTGGAAGGCAGCAGGGTCCACTCCATACTGGTCAAAGCCTGAGCAGTTGATGGTGAAAGTGTCGCCTCTTCCTGTAGAAAGCAGAGACTCTGTGAGGGGGTGGGGGGGAGGGTGTCTGTATTGCTAGGGCTGGAGCCTCTCTGCAGAGATAGAAAACAGAAGATATACTGGGAAGAGCAGGTGAGCCCTCCTTCCTGGGCCAAGACTCCCTAAGGCCAAAGCCCTTCCTGCCAGAACTGGAGAGGATGGGCTGGGCTGGTAGGCAAATGGTGGAAGTCCATGTGGTGAGCTGAGTCATTACTCTATCCTCATTCCCATTGTTTCATCCTCATGCAAAACCTGCCAAATCTATATGCAAACTTGGCCTTGGTGCAAGGCGGCCACTTCAAGTAGTCTTTCAGTGTACCCCAAGCCTCTTGAGTCCACCTAGTAGTAATGCTGAGCCCTGCCCTAAAACTTGTAGTCCAGGTCACTTAGGAATCTGCTGTAATGTATTTCTTTTCTGCATTTCTTCCTCATGAACTTCTGTAAGAACTGATTCATCAAAAAAATAAAAGAAGCAAAAGACTGCACTTACTAGGTAGATATGGGAAATTTGTAATAGGTATTCTGAATGGATGCTTGCCTTGGTGCTATGCATTTATTTTGCCCATCTCAAATTTAGTGACTTCAAATATCTTGGAGTTTATTTCCAGCATTGGGATCATTAAGAGATACCACTGAGCATATGCCATGCCTGTGCGGTGTTGTCTGTTGGCTATGGCCAGGGATCCACCTGTTCAGAATCTTTGCCCCATTTCCCTCTTTGTGTAATCTTTTCCCCTGCCTGCTCCTCTCCACCTCCATCTCTTTCCATAATAGTTAAGGTATGTGCCCTGACAGGGAACAAATATTTCCTCATGGAAGCAAAGTATCTACTACCTTCTACCTAAAATTGATCCTCACCCTCCCTCGGTGCTTCGCTTACTCCTTCAGGTCATGTTTAAAATTAGTGGCTACTCTTTTCATAGATACCATATCAAAGGAACAAGAAATAGGCAGGGTGGGAAGGGGCAGTGGAGGTTAATGAAAAGGTAGCATTAAGAGAGGTCATGAAATGGGACAGTTTGGTAGATCCCTACACAGGTAGGAATAGAGGAAAGCTGTGTGTCCTGATCAGTGGAATACCTTTCTATCTGTCACCAAAAGGAATTCAAGGCACAGACATTTGGAAGAAATAATTTAACATGTTAATTCTGAATGTCCTCCAAGTGCTACAGGGACGTTTCTAGGTGTCCTTCAGAACCACAGTCTGGTCTTCCCTGTTTTTGTCCCATCTTACCTTGAAGCAGAAAGTTGACAGTGAGGCAGAGGAGGAGTCCCCCGCCAGCAGGCCACCCCCCTTCCATCCTTCTCTTCTGGATTCTTCCCTGGGGACTCACTAGGAACCCCCAAACCCTTGAGCTTAAAGGAGCTCAGACCACACCTTGGCTCCTGGTTTTGAATACTGCTCATGACAGGTGAGGTGACCACTCCCTGGTGAAAAGCTGCGGCCTGAGAGGTCACAAAAGAGTGTCCTGCTTTGACCCTGTCTAGGTATGCCTTCCGGGCTCCGGACAGGGAGGAAGTTAGGCCAAGACTAGGGGAGAAGCGCCTGCTTGGCAGCTCTGTGCTGAGATCAATAACAGAACAACTTGCCTTAATGAGAGAGTGTGGGCTGGGCAAATAAGAATTACGTTCTTCTGAGGCCAGGGAATCTGCAGATTTGGAAAGGTGACAATATTTAGGGATTTGGTTATGTATTCATTAGGGATAACTGCAAATACCAAATTATAAATCTTGACTCATATCTTCATCATCTATTGTTTATATTTTTTCAACTAGATTTTCTCTTTCCAATCTCTCTACCTCCCGGATTCACTCTCCCCTAAACCAACGTTCCCCATACATTTTTTACTCTATGCTTTAATTATATAATAATAGAAGTCATAAAATCAGCAGACAGCAGAGCTGTTTTTAATGTTTCTGTGTTGTCAATAGTGTTATACATTATCACAGCCTAGTAATCTCAGCTAACATCAATATTCATGGTATGTGTCAATATTATATCTTATGTCACATCTTTATAAAAAACACAATCGGACCAAATGAGTGAATTGGAGCATTGTTATATTACATCAGTTACATTTCCAGAAAGACTTGGAAATTTTTTTCTTGCAGAAGGATAAAGTTTCTTTTAGAATACAAAAGAAACTTTGTTTGGAATGGAAGACCATGGCAGCCCTGAATAGAAAGTGCCAAGAAAGGCAGAAATGGCTGAGGGCCCCGGAGCAGGAAAGCACAGGAGAGAGGACTGCAATATTTTCCATTTGAGGTTTGCTATATCTGTAGTCTTTCAGTCCCACTAGCTCCATATATTATTTCTTCCCTTCTTTGGAAACTTGGCCAAAGGACTGGGCCATCATGTCATGAAGGACCAAAGTACTGCTGTGTCTGTATCTATATGGACACACCCATGGGGCACTGGACTCCTGAACTGGCTAAGAGTGAAGGACTTTCAAGGGGCGCTTGAGTTCTGCAGGTAGGCGAGGCTACTAGACCTTAGATCCAGGAAAGGAGGGTTAACTGCAAGCCCTGCTAAAAGTGCCTAAGACAGTTGATGTATATCTTGTTTTATCAATGTTGGCTGAAAAACTGGACATAAGTCTATTGGTTGGACTCAGAAGTAGATTCAGCTGCCAGGAAATGGAGATGATAGAGGCAGGAGAAATAAAGCAGTCAGGCAAGGGCTTGCTTCCTACCTGGGAAGTCAGAGCTGCAACTCTTGCATCTGGAAATCTCAGATACTATTGCTGTTGATGTTGGTAATTATAGTTAACATACTGAGCACATGACTGTATGCTAAGCATTGTGATGTCTTTCTTACCTACCTTATTATATGTAATCCTCCCAATAATCCCACAATACAGATATTGAATAGGAGTATGTGGGAAAAAGCAATGGAACCAAGGAAATAGAGGGATGGCTAGTAAACCTTGTATTTCCTGACCATATTTTAGAACACAGTACATTTGAGGAAAATGTAAATTTTTGTCATTAACCAAAAAAAAGAAAGAAAGAAAGAAAGAAAGAAAGAACACTCACAATCAATTGATCATCTTTAAGAAAACACCTAAAATGATGAGTTAGAGGCTATTTTCAAATAAAGCAATAAAAATAATAGTACTTAAGGGCCAGCCGAGTGGCTCAGTTGGTTAAGACCTTCGCTCTGAGCAACAGGATCACCGGTTTGATTCTTAGCCCATGCTGAGCTGCCAACACGTGGCAAGATGGCTCAGCTAAAAAAAAAAAAAACCAATAATAGTACTTAAAATAATGAGGGTTGCAGGTTTTCCAATGCTTAGGGCTTGTGACAAACCATGTAAGACTCACATAGTTTTTCAGCACAGACATTGCTTTCTACCTTCAGAATTCTTTGGGTGTATAGTGTACTTTCTACATTGACCAGCACTCCATCTCAGGCAAATAACTGAGCACCTAAAATGCTTATTTATGAGGCCAGCTCTCAGAGTTCATCCCAGGACAGAGTTCCTTGTTACAAATGTTCTTTGGACATCCCTCCTGGGCATGCCTGCCTCCTCCCTTCTCCAATAGGCTCTCAGAAAGAGGAGATTAGCCACATTTAGACAGAGCTTTAGTAGCTGGGCTATCATTTTCTAAGGTCTTAGGAATGGCTTTATCCTAGATTCTCTGGAATATCCTGGGGAGCCTCTAAGACTCCTATTGTAGCTCCAGGTACGTGTTTCTCCTAAGCCACGCTGTGGACTTTCATGGTGACCCAGTACTAGGAGATGGTTCACAAAACTCTTAGCTGATTCAGGGGTCATTGTGGGAGGGTCAAGGACGTACTCCATGCTACCTGCTTTCTCTGGGCATCTTTGGAGCCTCTATCTTGGGTTCACGTATCTCTAGGATTCTTGGGCATCTAAAGACAGAGACTTTGAATTTGGGCTTTAACTGCCTACTCGGGTAAATCTGAGGCCAGCCAAGGACTCCTTTGAGCCTGGGATTGCCCAGAGCAGAGATTATCAATCTCAGTACTGTTGACTTTTGGGGCTAGATAATTCTTTGTTTGGAGGGATGTCCTATGCATTGTAGAATGTTTTACAGCATCTCTGGCCCACCAGATGCCAGTACCATGCCCCCACCCCAGTTGTAACCACTACAAATGTCTGCAGACATTGCAAAAGGTGCACTTGGGAGTAAAACTGACCACAGTTGAGAACCACTGGCAGCTTGGGTTCCTAGAGATTTAACACTTTTTTTTTTAATCCCAAATGATTATAAGATGGTCACTATGTCCTCTCCTCTCATTCCTTGTTCTGACTGGCAGGGCAATTTCTGGCTTATCTCCACTGAACTTCCAGGATGTACAGTGAACAGCCACTTGAGAATCCTTTTCAGGCTCCTTAGTATAGGTATCGTGTCTCCGTAGCTGTACTCTAGGGAATCAGGGAAAGGGAAGTTAGGCAGTAGGTTCCCTGAGGCTTCAGGGTACCAAGGTCAGAGGCACAGACACTGGATTTAGGAGCCCAGGTGAGCTATAGTGTTTGAGGCCCAGAGCCAGCGGTCAGCCCCAAGGCCAGCCAGCAGGGTCTATGTGAGTAAGCATGAGAGCTTGCTGTCTTCTAAGATGAGGGCAAGTGTCACCTTCTAGCTGTCTCTTAAGCCCTGTGGAGTTACCAGATGGGTATTGTCATCACCTGGGGCACACACTTGTTCTGGCTGAGGAGCCTGTGTAATTCGTTTGAAATACAGATGTGACCATATCCTTCTTACACCTGAAATCTTTCAATGGCTCCCATTGTGTCTAGCAGTTACGCTAAGATAGCCAAGCCTGAGAATTTGTATTTCCAACAAGTTTCTGGGTGATGCTGCTGCTACGCATGCTGGGACCACACTTAGAGAACCACTGGCCTACAGGATGAAACCCAGCTCCTTAGCATGATCTAAAAGGCACTCTGACTTAACTCCCATCTATCTTTCCATCATTTTTGCCTTGGGTTTTACGTTCTAAACAAGTTGTTCTTATCTTTCATATGTACACGAATTACCTCACGTGTCTTCCCCTCACCCCTCTGGCCCTAAATCTGAACCTTAACCCCAATTCGGAATGGCAGGCTGTAGTGCTCAGGAATCTCTGTTTTTAACTAGATCCACAGCCGATTCTAATGCACATGGGCCTTGGACTCACACGGAAAATAGCATCCCAACCCTCAATATGTGAAGTTACTCCTCCATAGTCTCGCAACCTAAAATGTATCTTCTACCACTGACCTCTTGATCCCACTCATAAATTCTTAATGATTCAGCTCAACTCAAGCACCTAGCCTCCTCTCTCTCTCCCTCTCCCTCTCNACACACACACACACACACACACACACACACACACACACACACACACCCTCTGAACTCTGTTGTGACCCTTCAATTGGAAACATCTCTTTGCATGTGCATTTCCCCTTCTTCTCTGTAACCTTAATGGCGAACAGGAATCATATCTGGTTCTTCTCTGTCCGCCCCTTCCCCTCCCCCGCCAGTGTGTGGCATATCGTAGTGTGTAGTCAATAAATGTTAGTTATATACCTGGCCTGTCAGTTCACTATGGATGGGGAGAGAGACACAGGCACCTTGGGTAGATGTAAGGAAGGTGGTTGGGAACCTCATGGGAGTCCTGAGGCCACATTAGAGAAGTTACTTGCTGTTCCCATGGTGTTGCTGAGGTTTGGACCTCCATCCAGGGTGCAGTTTGGTGGAGATGGGAGTTGGCAGAAACACAGTAATTGGAAGCAGGTGGGGTCCAGAGGGCTGGAGCCAGGGCCCAGCCTTTTCTTTCTGACTGTCCCCTCTAAGTTTCCAGTAAAGGCCAGGCTATGGATGGCCTAACCAGAGCTTTGTGCCATGTGCCCTATACTGTGTTTGGCACTTTACTTACAATCTTCATATCCTCACAACTGCTTTGAGAGGTCAACACTATTACTTCCATTTTACAGATTAGAAAACTGAGGTGCAGAGGGGTCAAAATATCTTGTTCAGTGTCCACCCAGTGGAAATTGGTAGAGTCTAGAGCCAATCTGATTCCATTGTTCTTTCCTTGCTCTTTTCATTACTTCATAGCTGGGAAATCAGGTGGCCTGGATCAGTAGGCCCCAAGGTTTCTACGAATGAAATCTTGCAGGCATAGACAATGGCTGAATCCAAAGTTAAACAGTGGGGGCAGGAGCTGTAGTTTTTCAAGTCACAGACCCCGATGCCTTTCTCCTTAGCTTATTCCAAGGGGGATCACGTGGCCCTCAGGTGTCCCCATTCATCTGGTACCCTGGGGGGGGGGGTCAGGTTTGGGGAAATAGCTGTAACCCGGCAAACACAGAATTAGATGGCAGGAGGGAGAAGTAAGGGCCATTGTTTTGCAGCCCAGATGGATGACAATCACATACAGAGACTGTTAGGACTAAGGAGCCAGCAGTACAGGCGGCAACCAAAACACCCAAACTTCAGGATGGGCCAAGAGCTGAGCTCAGGCTGGCTATGCTGCCTGAAGCAGGAGAGAGAGAGGGTCCTGGGACTCCTGAAAGGCACCTGGGAAGAGTCACAGACAAGGACTCGCCTGGGGCTGCCACTTTGACAGGCCCAAGTTCTGATCCCAGGCTCTCTTGAAGTATGACAACCCCATAGTTATCATTTTACTTTTCTCCACTTCATTTTTCTCATCTAAAAAATGAGGGGCTTGAACTAGAAAGTCCCTAATTTTTTTATATCTATTGCCTCCCACCAAGCACGCTCTAGGTCTCAGCCTGAATGATAAATAGATGCTCTCTAGCGTCACATTTCGTTTTCTAGTGTCTGTTCACTTACCAAAGACTTTTTAAAAATTTCATTGGGGGACAGTGTGTTTTCCGAGGACCCATCAGCTCCAAGTCAAGTAGTTGTTTCAATGTAGTTGTGGAGAGTGAACTCAGTGGCCCATGTGGGAATTGAACCGGCAACCTTGGTGTTATGAGCACTGTGCTCTAACCAACTGAGCTAACCAGCCACCCCACAAATTATTTTTTAAAAATCCATATTTTAAAAATAATTTGGGCCGACCGAGTGGCGCGTTGGTTAAGAGCTGGCTTGGGACGCCAGAGGACCCCAGTTCGGATCCCACATATGAGGGCCAGTGTGACACTGCCCTCTACAGCTAAGATGCTGAACAACAGCTCAACCTGGAGCTGGGCTGCCGTGAGTGGCCGGCGATGGTGTAGGCTGCAGCCCCTGCTGCAGTGGGTTGCCATGGGTAGCCAGCAGCCAGCGTGAGTGGCCTGCAGCCGCCGTGAGCGGCCATCGAGAAGCCGGTGACTGATCTACCTCGCCCAGGAAGAGCGCAATGATGGTGCCAACTTGGGCCAGTGAAGCAATGTCCTCCACAACTAGACTGAAGAACAAAAAGGACAGCAACTTGTTTGTTCCCCTTCCCCCAATTCCTCAGTGCTGTTCCCACCCCCCAATTCCCCAATAAAAATCTTAAAAAAAATTTAATCTGTGTTATTATCTCCATTTCACAAATAAAGACATTCAAACTTGTAAGGCTAAGCCTCTGGCACAAGGTTACCCAGCTAACACTTAATGGAGTCAGGTTAAAATCCAGGGTTGCCAGATTCCAAAAGCTCTGTACTATATTATTTTTTTTTTCCTGCTATGTAGAAGAACCAGTGCCAGTAAATGATTAAATAAGACAGGTTATCAAAGGGAGGATCAGAAATGGGAGAGAAGGGAAAAAATAGGCTTGAAATAAAGTCTGTGACTTCATGTCCTAGAGCAGGTCTGAATGAAGAGGAGACGGAGAAAAACATGGTAATGAGGTAATACATTTTCATGTCAGGTTCCTATGGAACCTGAAAATGTAGAAAACATGGAAAAAATACTGCTTATAAAGGTTTAGAGAAAAACAAAGTGGACCAAAATGTATGCGAGAACCACAGGGCAGCACTGCAGATGAGCAGACAAAATGAGGAGCTGTTAAGCAGAAATAGGCCATCAGATGCAAGATGACCCAGGCAGGACCAGTTTAGGTTTTTCTAAAGAGATCATAAATTACTTTTCAAAGCCTTCCAGAGGCTTGCCACATAAGAGGAAAGTCATTAGTGCAAAGGGTACTTATCATATGATTCTGTTGTAGATGGAACAGACAGGAGGCAACTATGCCTGTCAATTTTCTGGAAAAGCTCTGGTTTCAAAGGCTCTGTGTGATTATCAGTTATGTGTTAAGATCACATGTTCACATTTTGCTTGTAAACAAAATAAAATCGCTCTAATTATATCATGCCTTCTCTTACTGAAAAGAGATATAGCATCTTAAATCATGTGTCAAAAAAGATAAGTTGGATATTTTCTATTCAAATAAAACTTAAAGCGACTTGTTTGGAAAACATCTGAAGAAAATAAGCAGAGAAATATGTACCGTGAAGATGGGTGGAAAGAAAACAAAACAAAATGATGCAACTTGATCTGAAATAATTTCAGAACTCATCCAACACTGGATAAAGGAGCTACTCAGCGAATTTCACTGCAGAAATATTAATGTGTTTGACATAAGGTGCTGCCCCATAACCCACTTGGGCTGTTCACAATATACAGCACATGCACAATTGTTACTTTTTTAAAATCTGAAAAACTCCAGATTCTAAAACGCATTTGGCTCTAAGGGTTTGTTGATCTGTAGTTCCTACTTCATAGGGCCACTGTAAGGATTAAATGTGTTTATTCATATAAAGCACTTAGAAGAGTGCCTGCCACGTATTAATAAATGTTAGTTATTACTATTACTATACTGTGTCCTTTGTAAAGGCCCACTTTATAGAAAGCTGTGAGTTGAGGATAATAATATAGATATTATTATCTATAATAACAGATAATGTATCTGTTATTATATTAGCGTGTGATAACAGATACGCTAATTTCTGTAGGTGAATGTCAGGGCTCCTGACCTGAACCTAGACTGTGTATACACTAGGTCTTGGATGTGCGTAGAGGACTGGGGGTGGTCTGCAGAAGAGGACTGCAAGGAAAGAGCAAGTAACAGCTGGTCCTGGTGACTCAGCATCCAGCTGGGAACATCTGCGCTACAAGATTCAGCTGCCAGTGGCTTGGGCTCTGGGGGTGGGGGGGCAGATGCTTCTGCAGAGGACATTGGGGTAGGACTTTAAGCCTGTACCACTAGCAGCAGCACTTCTAGAGGACGTTGGCAGCCGTGCCACCCTTTGGGCATTTACAGGGACAGGAGGGAGCCAAAAGCATTTGAGAAAGTACAGTGGAGAGGAGGAACCAGGGAAATACTGTTTAGTAAGCAATATTCCAACTCTCTTTTTACTCCTAGCCTGTTGTGACCTGGGAAATATTGGCTTCAGATAGAAAGTAGAATAAATGAAAGAAAGAAATAGAAAGGATTGCTAAAAATAAAAGGTTATGTTTCAGTTCTAATTAAATTGCTCTCAAATCTGTGCTTTTCTGAAGCTGGGATGTCCAGCAAATCATGCTATGGCTCTCATGTACAGTGGCAGCCAGTGGAAAAGATGGCCAATAGTCAAAATCCTAAGGCAAGTGCTGGGAAGGGAAATTTTCCAGTTCATATGGGGGCGTTTATGTTACTTCCAGTAAAGCGGATGCCATTTTTAAATATATTTTCCTTGGCCTAAAGTTTTCTTAGCATCATTAAGGGCAGATCAACTCATTGCAACACAGACAGTTAACAGTAATTCAGGACTATGTTAACACTTTAAGTGATTAATGATGAATGAGTCATGTCAGGCTGTGATGAAAGGCTTCACTCTTTAAGCAAGAGATGCTTTGTTCTGGCACATTTTTAATTTCTGAAGCTTAAATCCAGGATAACTGGATTTAGGAGGTCAGTCCCTCTTTTATTATAATTCTTTGTAATAGATTTTGGCTTCTCTCTGCCCTCTCCCACTTTCACATGTTGTCTGCTAGACAAAAAAAAAAAAAAAAAAAAAAAAAAAAGAAAGAAAAAAAGAAAGAAAGAAAGAAAGAAAGAAAGAAAGAAAGAAAGAAAGAAAGAAAAAGAAAATCCTTTTTGCTCTGGGATTTTGGTATTGAGAATTTCTGCAAGAAGACTCTTAATCCCCATACTATAATATAATGCAGGGAAGAGCCGGTGCTTTCTGCAAAGGGGTTTATTGGAGTTATTCAATCAAGGAAGTACCTCAGGAAACTGCACTCTGAAAAGCCAGACAGACAAAACTGTGGGAAGGCTGAGGGGAGTGATGGAGTACAGGATCAAGGATCTGACTCTGGGAGGGTATAAGAAACCATCCAGGTCTGGTCTGAATGCACAGAAGGACTGGGTTGAAAACTAGGTGGTTGCCAGGGCTGTGAGGCTGAAATTTGGATGGGCATGAGAGTCTGGCTGGTTTTCAGAGGCAAGAGAAGCTCCAGGCTGGAGCATGAAGATGAGCATCTGCCTAGGTGTTCCAGAGGACAATGACCGTGATGACAGATGTGGCCATGAAGAGCAGGTAGAAACGGAAGAGCAGGGTGTCCATCATGTGGCTGAACTGCACCCACAGGCCGACCAAGTGCTGCTTCTGAGCCTCGCCTTCCTGCTGGGCCCTTGTTGACCCAGGGCACCCGCTTAACTCTGCCTCTTGGGGATCTGGCACCTTCCCTACCAACTCCACGGGCTCCTTCAGACCTAAGGAGAGACAGAGACTGAGCCATGAACCGTGAAGTTCACCCAGGATGGAAGGGGGACAGGGAAGGAGGCAGGCACAGAGAAGTGGAAATGTTAGAAGAAGAAGTGTAGGCAGAGCTGACGTCCTTACCAGGGAGGTGGGCATGAGTGAGGTCCAGGTCCTTAGTTCCCTTCTGGGGCACAGTGGGGCAGCATTTCATTGGGCTGGTACCATGTAAAAGCAGGGAATGGAGCCATCGGGGCATGGGTGGGGGCTGGGTGGTGGCCAGGTGCAGCAGGTAGGTGATGAAGATGGTCTCCAGCAGGCTGAGCACCATCAGCGACAGGCACAGGGCAAAGTACATACCTGGAAGAAAGGCAGGCCCGTGTGAGTGCCAGAGGCACCACCTAGGATTTTCTGCTTCCTATTTTTTCACAGGGCCCTTTTTCAGGTTCCCTTTTCACTCTGAATGAATTCCACTGGTCCATCCATCTGCCCACCCCCCCCCCACCTTTTATTCAAAAGAATAAAAATTCTTCTGAAGGAGGGAGGGGCCATACTGATGAGGGGGGTGCCAGTGTCTGGGAGTAAGTCATTCATCATGAGCAGGAAGACGTTGTAACCCAGCAGAAGTGTCATCTTGAATGGGACACGAATCTGGCTCTCTGCCGGCAGGTAGAAGCTGAGCGCATCGATGACAACCAGAAAGCTACTTGGCATCAGAAGGTTTATGACGTAGAGTGTGGGCCTGCGCCTGATGGCCACCTAGGGAGGAGACAGGAGGCAAGTGAGGAGTAACCTGGGAGCCTGCCAAGCCAATTAAGAGCAAGAGCTGAGATTTGTCCCAGAATAAACTATCTGGTAAGGAAACATTACTTTAAGTCCCTTTCACTATTCTCTCTCTCCAACAAAGTCATCTTAATCATCATGGTCTGCCTCCCCAGGGTTTGATTCTGCCGTGCTGTTTATCACTGAAACATACCTCATTTCTTCTTGGCCCAAAGTGTCAACTTTCTCCACATACATTTTTATCCCTATCAGTGTGCTCTTAGCAGGACTGAGGGACCAGATTCTTAGGTTATCGTGTGCATTTTATCCTTGTATTTCTGCTTGCTCTCCTCATCAAGGTCTAATCGCAAGTGATTTTGCTGGTGGAATTTAAGATCAGTGGGAAGGAAAGCAAGACAGTGGCAGATATTTTGGGATCACCAGGATTTGGAAACATAATACCCCCAAGACAGTGTTTCATAACTTTTCCACCATCTGTTTTTTAAAAAATAAACATAAAAATTCCAGTCCTCCAAAAAGTTCTGATGACCCTGGGGGATGGGAAGCTCGCTCTCACTGAGAATCACCGCCATAGGAACTTTGCTTCTTCATCAGGGAGGATTTATTCCATCAGTATTTACTGAGCCAGATACTGTTCTAGGTACTGGAGATTTGTCAGTGAAAAAAGTAATAAAAATCTCTGCCTTGTGGAGCTTACTTTCTAGTGGGAGAGCTCACATTCTAGTGGGGGACATAAGCTATGCATCTTAGGAGAAGATCACAACCAGGGCCCCTAAGCTCACATAGAAAATGATTTGGTCGTACTGGCTGGTGTCCACAGTCATCTTCATTTGCTTCTGGTAGATGCCCAGAAGTGCCCATTCCCCCTTGCTCTGAATGAGGTTCTGTGATGTGTTTGAAATTTCCTGCACTTCCTTCTCCAGGCCCAGGGCCATGTTCTCCACTGCAAAGAGATCCAGACAATTTAGCCTCCCCAAATGCGCCCACCCACTTTGCCCAGACTGTTGGATTTCATGCTCCTTAGCTCCCCTTTCAGTGAGAATCTCTCACTGTTTCCAGCTTTCTGTCCTCTTCTCTTTCAAAACCCTTTCTCTGCCTCACAACAGGCTACTATATATGAGCATCACTCACCTGTGTAGATGAAAGAGCTGAAGGTGAGTGTGCAATTCTGTTCATCAAAAGGGAAATAGAAGATGTCCAGGTTACAGATGCTGACCACCTGCATTGGCTTATCGTATTTGGTGCGCCCTTCACTGTTGACATAAGCCATGAGACCTGTAGGTGTCTCATCTATATCCATGCTGTGTGTGAGAAGGACAGGGAGGTGGGTGCTGTGGGTTCCCCATCAGATGTGGCCTTCTTTCTCTCTCAGGTCACCCCACTCCTGTACTCCAGCCCCACTCATCTGACTTCCCCCTCCCACCTATCACCATGTTCTGGGGATTTTGTAAGCTCTTCAGTTCAGGTGCTGTTCCTTTTTAAGATGAGTCTTTGTGTGGCCCCTATTGGTTACATCATGCTCTTCTCTGGAGATATGGTTTCCTTCATGCTTTTTTCATCCCTGATACTCACAACTCCTGGATGAAGATATCTGGAAGCCACAGATTCTCAGTTGCTATGCTGAACTCGCTGATGCCCCCACATTCCTCTGGGTTCCACCTGATGAATTGATTGTGCCAGATCTAGAGAAAACCATAGCATGGGACGAATGGGGTGGGGACTAGTTTTAGTCTTGTTCTATTTCCTGCACTTTACATTCCTTTTTTCAATCATTTCTTCACGCTCCTACCCCCTCTCTGGTGACAGCTGTCACCAAGTCACTAACAAAGTCTTACTTCTACTTCTCCCTCAGTGCTCTCAAGGAAGACCTTGAGCTTGGCTTTGGATTCTCTGGGATGAGGCCACTTAAATATTGGCTTCCATGACCTTGGTTTATGCTACTTTCTCCCTGGGCCCCATCTCTGCCCTCCTAAATTGTCAGAATAGACAGGAAATTTTGTGTTTTCATTATTGGCCTGGCTCTGTTTGAACTTGTCTAATTCATGAGTATTCTAATTTATCCATTGTAATCTGCAAAGTTGGACCCAGGAGTAGAAAAAGGGAGGTACCATAGTAAAGAAGAAACTGAGTCTAACATACCATATTTAGCCACAGGAATGATGTCATCATTTGAAGCTGTTCATTCTGGAAAAAAACAATTTTCATCCAGGATCATTAACTCTATGAAGTCAGGTCCAATGCTCCCCTCCCCCCACCTCTTACTTATTTCCAAGGCTGTTCTGTGTGACAATTATAATTTTTAATCATAAGCCACTGAAAAACGTAAGTCAAATAACCCAGGACACATGGGAAACATAAGTGAAAAAAATAGTATAATAGTTCATTGGGATTATGTTTCTTATGGAGTATTCCAAAAAGGGACCGATTTTACCTGCAGTGATGCCATTGTGGAATTCCCTGTCATGTCTCCCTACCCCGTTGAATGAGCTCTTAAGTTAACAAAATCCAATCAGGAGACCTACTGCTTACCACTAGACCATTGCAGTGTTGGGTCAGGACTCACCACTTCCAGGATGGCAGACAGGGTGAAGGAGATGTTGACCTGAGTGGGAATGCTGTAGTTGACGACTGGACGGAAGGCCTTTCTGTCAAACATTGGTTGGAAGGCAGCAGGGTCCACCCCATGCTGCTCAAAGCCTGAGCAGTTGATGGTGAAAGTGTCACCTCTTCCTGTAGAGAGCAGGGACTCTGTGAGAGGCTGGGGCCTAGGGAGTGTTTCTGCACAGAGAGAAAATAAGGGCTAGGGCAGAAGCACGTGAGTTCCTCCTTCCTGAGCCAGGGATCATGGGCTGGGCTGGTAGGCAAATTGTGGAAGTTGATGAGGTGAGCTGAGTCAGCGTCCATCCTTAATTCCATTGATTCTGTCTCCATGCAAAACTTGCCCAAATGTGTATACAAACTCAGCCCTGACCACAGCTTTTCAGTGTCCTGCTATGTTCTTAACAATCTCACCACAAACCTTTCCACCTTCACTCAATGTCCTTCCATTGCTCATCTCTGTCCTTGAGCCATCTGGGTGATGTCAGTGACAAATTTTGCAATCATAGTTCTCCTCCTCACTATATGAATAAGGCATAGATGATCATGAATTAGTGATAAGGGAAGTAATCGTGTAGGTAGTGTGAGATATGTTGGACCTTAAACAACCCATTTTTTAAAATTTAATGAGTTACTTATTGTGTTTCTACTATGTGCTGTGATTGTTGTCTTCTAAAACTCAGTAGTCATCACTGCTGAGACTATCTTAAAGAGAGTTTCTTGAGACCGATCTTATACCTAACCCCTTTCTTGTCATACTTTTTGGAGCAGAAACAGAGAATGATGTGGTCACATCTATTTTTATCTGTGATATTATACTATCCCTCATTGCTCATTTTAAATAATGAACAAGAAAAATACTCTAGACTGGGGAAATTATACTAAAAAGTTTCCCTCTTTCACAAGTCTTCTCATCCATGTCCTTCCCCTTAGCATCTTCCCTGCTCCATTTCACTTGTTTCAAGAGCACTAGGAAAGGATTCTCTTCTTCTTAGCCTCACCTGATACTCAGAAGTCATGGGGATAGATTATATGTCTGGAAAGAGAAAGACTTTCAGAAGGACAAGAAGCCAACAGAAGCAGGAGAGCAGAGAAGTAACTAAGGAGTCAGCTAACTATTAGGATCCTAGAAAGAGGTACAAAACTGTCAATGTTATAAGTTTCCATTTTTACCAAAAGGAACATCCAGTCATTGATTGTCTAGGAATAACAAGAATTACCCTGATTTCTCTGTTTCCCAAAAGTTGTCTGCTTTGCTCTTGTTCTTGTCCCGTCTTACCTTGAAGCAGCAGGTGGAGAATGAGGCAGAGAAGGAATCTCTCCCCATGGAGCCAACCTCTTTCCATCCTCCTTTCCTTGGCTCTTCTCTTGGACTTAGTGATGATGTTGACCTTAAAAGACCAGAGGCCACACCTTGAGCCCTAGCTTTGAATAATACAGGTGTCGGGTGGCATTAGCCGCCTTTCTAACAAGCACCTCTGGTGCCAAGAGAATGTCATGGAGGACTACCCACCCCGTGACCCTGATAACCAGTGGCTTGGAGGACAAAGGGAGAGTAATTAGACCTGAATCTAATCTCCAAAAATAATCTTGAAAATCAGTTTGGAGAGAAGGAAGCAAAAATATTTGGTCACTGGATCAGTGATAATGGCTTCCTTATACTGTGGAGTCACTGGCATATGAAGCATCCTAGAAAAGACACCTAAGGACTGACATTGCCTTCAAGTGGCACATGCATTTATTTTAACCCACTTGCCATCTTTCAAAAAAAATCGGTTGTCTCCTTTTTTTATAATCAACTTCAGACTCTAAGGCTTTAAACATGACTTCAGTACTGAGAAGTCCTAGCTTTTGATTTTTTTTGAGTGTATCAAAAGCAATGTGGACCCAGGTCTACTGGATGGAGGGAGGGACTAGTTGGGTAGAGGGGAGTTGGCAGAGGTAACGCTGTTTTTAGTAGAGGTTGACTTATGAGATCATGAGTAATCAGCCTGTACGTTTATGTTGTTTTTGATCCTGCTAATGTTTTAAAGACATTAGTTAGATGTCAACAATTTAGAATTGGGAGAGTTCACATAAAAACTGTGTGTCTGGCTTCATTCAAAAAATAAGATCATTTGTACTGGGCTCACATTTCTGCTTGACAACAACGTGTCAAAGCTAAGAAACGGTTAAGCCCTTTTGATGGAACATATTCTCTTTAGATCAATACAGCCTCTGTTACCAACTGTTGTCTTATTCCTGACCAGCTCCCTTCATTTATGTTTCCTGCTTAGCCTCTGTAGGCGTTTGAGTTTGCCTTTGACTGTTAAGATGAATTTTCTTGTGTGATTCTTAAAGAGACTTGAAAAGTAATTTCAAAATACCATTTCATGCCTAGATGATCAAAGGTCTCATCAGCTTTAGAGTGTGCAAATATTTGGCTCATAGCAGAAACCAGACATGGAAAGGTTAAGTGGGCCAAAGTAATCAATGGTTTAACCTGTTTTACTCTAGAATTATTTCTGTTAGGGAAGGCTCCAGGGAGGATAATCAGTAACTCAGAGAACAAAGAGAGAGCAGTGGCTTCAATGAAGGTGCTTAACAGATTGAGTCGATGTGATTCAGTGAGAAAGGTCTAAGATCAAATCCTCTTACTGCAGGAATCATATCACCCTCTTTCAGCCTCAGTTTCCTCATTTCTAACATTGGGGGGATAAAAACCTATCTTGTAGGGGGTTATGTGGTTACAGATAGTGTATGTATAGTGCCTTTCCCATCCTGAGCAGTTAATAAATTGAAGCAGAAGTAACAATAAAAATGGCAGTAATAATAGTTGTTATTGTTATCCCGGCTCATCTGAGATTGCTCAGGTCATTTCAGTCTGAATGGAATCTTCTGGACTTTAAACTGTCTGGATTGATTGAAGCAATCCTGCTTTCTATGAGCCCTTTTCTCTCAGCCACACTCAGCTAGATAGATACTGATAAGGTTCATCCCTCCGCTCTTCTCAGCATTACTCTTCATCATTTGAAAATCCCTCTCTCTTTGGGAAGTTTTTTTTTCTTTTTTTTTAAAGATGACTTTAGATCAGCATATCTCAAAGCGTTCTCTGCAGAACACTAGTGCTACAGGACATTAAATGATGTTTCTAAAAAAATATTTTTGTTATTTCAATTCAAATGAGTCTGAGAAATGCTGAATTAAACAAAGCGAAACAGGTTTTATTATTGTAGGATTTTTCTGAGTATTTAGCTAAAATGTTCATGTGACTTGAATATCATATACATAATTTCCCAAATTTATTTGACTTTGCAAATTCCTTTTTCTCAGAATATCTTGCAGGACTCTACTCGTTGGATTATTTTGGGGAAAAAGTGCTCTAGGTTAATAGAATAAATCTAGAAGAAAAAAAACTTGAAAAATTTGTCTTAAACTTGCTATAGAGAATGCAACCAGCATTTGTATAAATAAATCAAGAAATTTTTAAAAATGGATGCTGGTTTTGTTTGTTTGTTTGTTTGTTT
>NW_017731364.1:2115125-2151937 GCF_001890085.2 Hipposideros armiger | reverse complement strand
AGTTCTTAACCATCGCGCCACTCGGCCGGCCCTGGATGCTGTTTTTTTTTAAGATTTTTTAATTGGGGAGTTGGGGGAGGGAACAGTGTTGGAGGATTGGGGAAGGGGAACAGACAAGTTGCTGTCCTTTGGTTCTTCAGTCTAGTTGTGGAGGAAGTTGCTTCACTGGCCCATGTTGGTTTTGTGATCATTGTGCTCTTCCCGGCTGAGGCCGATGGTCACCAGCCATTGGATGGCCCCTCACAGCAGCTCACGGCAGCTCATGCCAGCTGCCGGCCACTCAAGCTGGCTGCTGGCCACTCATGGTAGCTTACAGCAACCCACTGCAGCCCCACTGCAGCCCCACTGCAGCTTACGCCATCGCTGGGTACTCTCGGCAGCCCAGCTCCAGGTAGAGCTGTTGTTCATCATCTTAGCTGTAGAGGGCGCAGTGTCGCTGGCCCATGTAGGATCCAAACTGGTGGCCCTGCTGCTCAGAGCTCATGCTCCCAAGCCAACTACCAATGAGCCATTTGGCCAGCCCTGGATAAGTATTTTAAAACTTGAAATTTTATTAAAACTATAAGAACCTACAAGCAATTAGAAAGTAAAATATGAATTGCAAGCTGTTTCTGAATCCCCGAGCACTACAAACTTAGACTGACTCAAGGAGGAATCTGTTTTTTTTCTTTTCCTTTAGATCAGTAGCCTATGAGCTGCAGGCCACATATTATCCACCTACATCTAATTTTAGGATAAGAGTTTAAAAATATGCTTTGGTATTGTTACTTCTCAAATATGCTTAGAAAATAAGATTTTACTAGCTGAAAAGTGGTAGCAATTTTTCTCCTTGGTGGTCTTGTAATCAATAAAGTATATAATTTGTGTTTTAAGAATACATGTATGTGATTTTATCCTGGGACTCAACAAGTGAACTATTTTGATTGAAAAATAAGTGCAGGCTGCACAGATTTTTAATTTTTCTGAACTGACATTCATGCTGAAAATGTTATTACCGATATAGACTAAAGTTGTTTATCTCTTCTGATCAAAAGCCCATGTTTATAAAATAAAACACTTGCGAAGTGCCTAGACCTGTTTTAGTGAGAAGGCTCGATTTTGGCTGCACTACCAGCTCTGGCTTCTCTTAGTGGGACCCCATTGCCTCCCATGTTGTGGCCTGACAGGTGCCCAGCCCATACTTCTCAATAATGTGGGAGTGTCCCCATACACACCTTACCATTACAGATGTTAGGCAGACAATCATTTTATTCAGCCGAGTAAATAATCCTTAATTGTTATTCTGGGAGGTTTAACATCTCAAGGCCTGTCTATGGGCTGTGATGCTTGTTGCTTTTAACCGAGTAGATTTAGATGGTTGTTCAGGGTGGAAGGAATAGCTGCTGTAAAAACATGGAAATTATAGTGTTGTCAGGACCTCAGATTTGAGTAGGAGAGTGGCAGGAAATGAAGCTGTGGTATTATGTGGGGTCAGATCACGGAAGACTTGTAGACCAAGCTAAAGTTTGGTTTAATGCCTAGTGTCTCCCCAACTTGCATAAGGTTCAGACCTCTTTTAGGGAAATAATTCTCCTAAACCCTTGATGTTGACTTTATTTATATTATAATATTACTTAAATATATATATTCATAAAACCATGTATAAATTCCTTGTGCTTACAGCTCTTATATTACTATAAAATTAAAATTAATTTACAAAGCATGTACATACAAGAGTATAGAATCAACACAACACCAATCTGGATAATATTATTTTGCTAAAATTAGATACTTGCTGTCAATTATTTTTCTCTTTTTAACAAGGAACTAATTTTTGAACACCTATCTTTTTTGGGGGACCAATTTGATAGTGTATCTCAGTGTAACAGTACTTTAAAAAATTCTTAAAGCAATTGTTCATTTCATTCTAACTACTACTCTTACTGCTAATGAGCTTGGGAAGTTATTACTACAAAGATGGGAAGCATGTAATACTATTCTTATAAAAGGAAAGTGTGATATGACTTATAATGTGACTATACTACTGTGTACTGTGTGAACACTCTGCAGTTCTCTATTGAAAATACTATGAAACCTTCGTCTGCATAACCTGCTATGATGTCATTTGGCTTTCACTTGGCATTGTTTACATCTTAAAACTTCTTTTCTAATTTGCCTGAGACCATGAAAGAGGTGCATTATTATGTTACATTATGTACTGTTTCCATTATGTCAAATAAAAGATTCAATTTATTCACTAATTTTTAAAAATGTGTTATTTCATGAAAATAACTTTCATTGCAAGATTGATCTGCAAGAAAGAAGTTTTGTCTTTATAACTGCAGAAGAATTCAACATGCGTGCCACAGCAGATGTGGAGTGATCGTTACCACTCGGCATTAGCGCCCGACCAGCTGGGTGGAGGAGGGTGTTGGGAGCGGATGGCAGTACAGCACGTCTCATGTCAATCAATGTACTACCATCCATCTAGTTCTGCAGCCAGAAACCTAGGTGTTACCCTTGACACCTCTCTTGCTCATACCACCACATATAATCCATTAACAAGATCTATTGATTTTACCTCTTAAATCTCTCTGAAGTCCATCCACTTCTCTTCCTTTCCCACAACAATCCTGGTCCAAGCCACCAGCCTCTCTTTCCTGGACAACAATCACTCCTAGCTAGATTCTTCTCTTCCATTCTAGCTGCCTCTAATTCTGTCTCCACTCTGCCAGCTGCAGTGCAGTTTTCAAAATGCAAATTTGATTTCTCAACCCTTAACCATTCACCTTTTAAAACCTTGCAATGGTTGCCTTTTACTCTTACTCTAAAGACCTGTAAGATAGTCTACAGGTCTTTGAAAACGTTCTCTTCCTCCTCCTACTACCTGGCCTTGTTGTTCCCTTTGCCTACAGAGTATTCGCTCCTCTGCCACCTCCACTGTCTTCACCTTGCTAACTTGTGTTCTCCTTCAGATGTAACATATACCCACCTTGTCTAGTCCTTACCACAGGTATAGTTTAAATTTGGATTCATATTTATCTGGGACTCTAAGCTCCATGAGAGCAGGAGACATGTCTGTTTTATCTCCATCAAATATTGAATGCATGCGTATAGTTAGGACATTACAGAACATAAATGCTATTTTAAAATACATACAAGTCTGCATTGAGACAGTCTCTCTTGCTCCTTGCCTGAGTGTTGGAAAGTATCACCCCACAAAACACTTCACAACACACATTCATTTCAAGGAGAGGATGCTTTGCCATCAAGAGCATGTAAATAAGACAAGTCTGTGCCCTAGGCTATTCTTGGGGGGGCTGCAGTAGTGCCATAGTGCATTGAAGCCTGGCACCAGGGTGGCAGACAGCTCATCCATTCTTTTTTTTTCTTAACCTATAATCAATATATTTGAAGTCTTTCAGGGAGATTTTAGAAGTTTTTTTATTTTATATTAGGGTATCAGATATGTAGCTTTTGGGTGCTACAGTGTGTGAGACATAGTTGGAAGTACTAGTATGCCTTAGTGAGGTGGTTTGAGGAGTGCTGAGGAAAAGTTTTCCTTATCCAACCAAATGGCCAGAGATACTTCAGGAATTCTTATCAGTAGAAACTAAGATTCTTCTGTTAAATTGCACATATCTCCACTGAGAGGGGAAATGTTTGTTTCTATGATATTGAAACTTTTTATTATGAAATACGTAAAAGCTACCAAAAATACAGCAAATGATATTAGAAACACCCATGTACCCACCTCCAAGCTTTGACATTTATTCAACATAAATGTTAACATTTATAAGTCATTTTTTTAAAGGAAAAATAGAAAAGGGGAAGCCCCTTATGTCTCCTTCTCTGACCCCGTGCCCCTCCCTCCAATAGCAGAGGTAACTAACTATACCTTGACATTGTTGTTTATCATGCCCCATACCTATGTGTATATCCTTAAACAACCTATATTTTTACGTTTACGAAATTAATACAAGTGGATTCATACAGTTTGAGTCTTTTTATAATTTATTTTTACTCAACATTGTTTTTGAGATGTATAATATTGATACATTATTGCCCTTGTTCCTTCACTACTATATACTATCCCGTTGTACAAATACCATAATCTAGTTATCTGTTCTCTTGTTAGTGACATTTAGATTCTTTCCACTGTGACAGACAGTGCAAAATGAATATATCTCCTTGTGCACATGTGTGGGAGACCCTTCAGGGGCAACTTTTCTCAATTAATGGCATTAAGCCCTAATGCCCAAAGGTATTCATTGTATGTAATGAATTAACTTCTCCCCTGGGCATCTAGAATGATATCAGCTATGTGATATCCTTGGGAAAATTAAGAAAATAGTTACTCAAATAATTCTATGTAGGGATTAATTCACATGCAGGAGCCCCCACTGAGAAAAGCTAGTCTAGAGCATATATGCAGAAGTGGAATTGTTGGGTTCAAGGATCAGCACACGTGGTAGAAACCATTAACTTTTACCAAAATCTGTTCTTTCCTTCTTGCATTGTAACAGAGCTGTAGATTGCTCATAGCTGCCCCCCTGAGATTGCATTTCCCAGTTTTCTTTTCAGTTAAATGTGACCGTATGACTGAATTGTCACCAATATAATGTGATTAGAAATGATGTATGCTGCTTCCTGGTTGGTGCCTTAAGACCAGCTCACACCTCCTCCACACTCTTTTTCCTTTCTCACACCTGGGTGACTGGTGGTAGGAATGTGTAGAGCAACCTTGGGAGCCAAATGTTGAATCTGACAGAGCCACTGTCACTCTGGGTCTCTGATGGACTGCAAGAAGCAGAAATGCATGCTGATCTGATATACTCACCTAGGATTCTTAGGTATGAGAGAAATAAACTTCTTGACTCCAAGCCACTGAATTTTAGGAGTCTATTTGGGGTCTAACAATACAGCCCATTTCCAACTTACTGCATTTGGCCAAATAGTTCTTTAATGTGGTTCAATCAGTTGATATTCTCCCAGCAATGTATGAAATATTGTCTCTCCAGATCCTTGACATTACTTGGTGTTATTAGATTTTTATGTGTTCCTATTAGATGGGCATAAAATGGTATCTCACTGCTACTTTAATTTCCATTTCCCTGATTATTAGTGAGATTGGGTGTCTTTTCATACATATTTGAGGGCTGCTCTGGTTTCTTTTTCTGTGAACTGTCTGTTCATATCATTTGCCTGTTTTCTTATTGTGTTATTTGCCACATCTTATTGAGTGGAAATTATTTGTATATTTTATGTTAAAAAATTTGTCAGTTATAACTTGTGCTTTATCTTTTCACTTATGGCATTGTGTACAAAAGTTTAAATATTAATATCATAAAAATTTGTCAATTTTTCCTTTTTTATTTTTGTTTCTTGTTTAAGAAGTTCTTCTCTACTCCCAAGTTCACAAAGATATTTCACATTTTCTTCTAAATGTTTTAAAGTTCTCCCTTTCACAGTTAGGCCTTTGAGCTACCTGAAATAGATTTTTCTGTATGATATAAAGTAGTAATCCTTGAATTTTTAAAATTATGGATAACCAATTGTACCAGCACTATTTATTGAATCATCTTCCTTCCCCTACTGATTTGTAATGTTTTTTTCTGTTACAGATCAAGTTTACATATATGCATGAGTCTGTTTCTAAGTTCTTTATTCTATTGCACTGGTCTATCAATCCATCCTTGTGCAAAAACACTATATTAATTATTCCAGCTTAATAACACATTAGTGTCTTCACACTCTCTAGTTGTACAAAGGTGGACAAGTCACTTTATCTTCCTTTATTTTTTTAATCTCTGAAATGGATCATCATAATACCTCCACATAGGGTAGTTATGGAGATTAAAAGAAACAAGAATTGTATGTAAAGCACCAGATTCAGAGTAGGTAGGTGCTCCACAGCGAGTAGTTACATTATATTATGATTATGTTGAAGGTACAGATGAAACACAAAGAGAAATAAAATGATCGCTCTCTTTCGGAACTTCAGTTTCATTTATAAAAAGAAAGACGAATTGGCATACCGTTTCTATGGCCCTTGCCACTCTAAAAACTGTGATCATGGCATTTTATTATCTAGAAACCAGGCAGCACACACTCCGTGTTGGGCAGTGGGATAAAAATGAGAAAGGTGATAGCAGAATGCAGGGTGGATTACTGAGCAAGCACTCGTAAAATGTTAAGTGCACAACAGATAAGATTTGGGGCTGGCTGGCAACAAGGACATAGAAGCTACCATGACCTTCACGGTGTTTTATGGTGGCTAAACGGCTGCATACAATCAGGACCTCCTTGCCTATAAACATCGGGCTGCCGGCCCACAGAGGGCTACTGTCAACCCTCCCGGCCACCCACCGGGACACAAGCCTCAGAGAAGGTTCCAGACAGGCTCGCAGAAGTCCTGGGAAGGATGGTGCAGACCTAGGAGTGCAGTGGAAAGGGGGAGCAGCTTGCACCTCCCCCAGGGCTTCTATGGTGCTTCTGGGAAATAGAGTCCTTTGCCGCGTGTCCAGCCTCGGGCTCCTGGAAGCGGGACTACAATTCCCTTCAGTCGTGGGGACTCTTTGTGCAGCACGCCTGCGCAGTCTGGTGGCCAATGCCGCTATAAAGGCTTGTTTTGCTCCAGAGCTGATGCTCGGGAGCGTGGTCGAGTGGCCGGTGCGGTGGTCTTGGAGCTGGGGCACAGGTAGGTAGCGGCCATCGCCGCACCCCTTCCTTCTCCCTCGGTTGTCACAGGGATCACTCCCGTGTGTTTCCTCTGGGGCCGGTGGGCTGTGATCGGGGATACGAGCAGCTCGGGGGAAGCCGGAGACCTGAGAAATAGGGCCTGGCCTCCCTCTGGTATCCTGCCACCCCCCACCTGGGACGCAACCCCTGAGGGCTTGTGGTGAGGTACTGGCGTGGGAAGGCAGGTAGGGTGGGATGAGTGGCCAAGGGTGCTGGCTACATTCTCGGCTGCGGCCACCAGGGGGTGCTGCGTCCGTGGGTGTGGGTCGCTGTCCGCTTTCCAGGCCCGAACTGGCCATGGGAACGCCCTTCGTCCGGGGCATCCCAGGCGAAGCTGGCCTGAGAAAAGTCCCCATTCTCAAGGTAGTGGGGTTGAGCGGCCTGGAGCACCCCCTCTCAAGCCGCACACTAGAGACTCTGAGCTGCCAGCGACCTGAGAAGCGATCCTCTTGGGTTTTTTTGCAAGTGGGTAAATGGAGTTTCGTGACTTAAGCATGCACAGCAAACCCTGGGCAGAGCCCAGAATGGAACCCAGATCTCTTGACTGTCATCCGCACCCTTTCCACCACAAAGAGCTGCATGATGCTTTGTATTTATTACACAGGGGTCATTTGGTTCTGCACAGATGAGGGAGAGGCAGGAGGCACAGGAAACATTGGCAAAGTTTCAGAAGGTTTTGAAGGAGGAGATGGATAGGTTGTACTGGGGTCTCTAGCGTGAGTAAATGAAAGGTGCAGAAGGTTGGAGGCACAAGTGGATTGCAGGAGGGTGGTAAATACGAATACTTTTAGCTTCGTTTTGTGCAGCTTCAGGGCCTGGAACCAGATTCCTGAGGTGTTGGAAACCTAAGTTCTGTTGTAATGAAGGCAATTTGGAAACACCAGTCTGGCTAATTACAGCTCTTAATCCTGTGCAATTTCATCTGCTTCATTGTACACTTTTATCACTGGAAGCCGTCTTGATTAAAAACAAGGCAGCTGACCAAGTGACCTCAACTCTGTTGATTTTTAGTCTGATACTTCTTTGGGGTTCTCCCATCTTGGTTATTCTGCTAGTGCCATTGCATAGCTCTAGCTCAAACATAAACAAAAATCCCTTCCCTTTTTCATCTCTTAATAGCTAAAGCAAGTTAGCCTTTTAAGAAGTCTTTTAAACAACTTTAAGGGAGAACAGAAGAGAAATACAAATAGTATTTTTAAAAATAGTTTAGCCTAGTGACCCTTCCTTAGTTGCTGTCTTCAGATTTGGGCCTTGTTTCTTTCCCAAACCTATTGGGCTTCTTAGTTCTTGGCTGGCCTCCATGTGGAGTGCCCTGTCTTATATCTCTAATACACAGAAAATGGAATCCTCCTGTGTGTTCAAGGCCAAAAGACGGTAACTTTGTGCCCACTGCAGACCTGCCTCCTCTCAAGGCCGTGACTCTTTTCCCAGGAAATTAAAGAAGCAGGAGTGTTCGAGGCAGTGGAAAACTGCTCCACCCTTCATACGTGGAATAACTTGAAATAAAGTGAAAGAAACTTTGGTTGTCGTGAGCTCTTCGACAATTGAGGTGATCTGTGTGTTCCTCTTGACATGGCATTTGATATTGTAAATGAGTTCCTTTGGCCTCCTCCCTTTCAAATTTCCTCCCTTCCTCCTGCTTTTTTTTGAAAGTAGGACTAACCATTTCAGCTTCCAGAAATTAGCTAGGCTAGGGAATCTTTGGAGGGGAAGGTTGGATTTCTCTGACCCCTGTAACAAGAAGGGTTACTCTTATTTGCAGTTGCATCCAGACATTGGGGACACTGGCAGGTGCCAGGTCTGTTTATAGTTTAGGCTTAATGAGGTCTCAGTGACGCGATTGCTGTGCTCTTGGTTGTAAGCCGGTGTTCTTTATGGTGCAGTTTGTCATTGGACAAGGTGACTTTTCTTTTTTAAGATAAGTAACTTAGCAGTATCAACTCAGGGTACTTGAATCAGACCTCTGAAAGGCAAGAAGTCAAGCTTCCTTTGTTCTGGAAACACATCTCTACGGAGGAGATTTAGTCCTTTTTATTTAGAGGATTAGTCAGTGTTCTCCTTTTTTCCCCCCGATACCTTAAAAAATGAATTGTAGCTGTCAGAATTTTGTCTGCAGAGTAGTACTTTTAAATCACAGTGATAGCTAGGAATTTATGGAATTCAAAAGGCAACAACAGGGCCACACTTTAATTTCTAGTGAGGCTGGTATGAAAGAAGTTTTCTCAGTTTGTATCTGGGAAGCTTAGAACCATCTTAGGATGGGGGAAATGTTTCAGAGAGGTGTGTATGTGTTTTATTTTTTCAAAAGTAGCCAGAATTGATACAGGATATTGATTAGAGTTAGCCAGACTAGCAAGGGTTTAGAACAGAGTTTCAGGTCATACCAGGTAAGACTTCATAGGACAGGGTGGGGAATTTGTTTTGGTTATTGTTTTTTAATAACAGCTTTGTTGAGTTGTAATTTATATATCACGAAATTCAGCCTTTTAAAGTATACAACTCAGTGTTTTGTTAATATATTCACAGAATTGTGCAGCCATCATCAGTATCTAATTTTAGAACACTTTAGTATCCCAAGGAGAATTTGTTTTTAAAGTTAAGGTATAAGGTTATTTTGTATATTAGCTATGTAACTCCATGGCACTTTAAAATAATATCAGCTAGCCCATTACCTAATTATGAAACTTCAGAGATGGGATAGGTTATTGGTATGTGTTTTGTAAGCTTTCATTTAGTAAAACTTAGTAGGAGAAATGATATACATTTTAAAATTGTGGAGTTTGTAATTCTTAGAACAAACTTAAATTGTTTCCAGAAAGATTTTTTTTTTTTTAAAGACGTATCTAAATGCTCTGTACATTGGGTTTGAAATTAGTGGAAGAGAGTGGGTATCTCTTTACCAGTATGTTTATTTTTTTTGAAATCTTTTCTGTTTTCCTTAGCAGTGGGATGAGATAATTCTTGATTCTATTACAATGAATTTTTTCTTTTAAAATATGAAATGGTACTTAAAATTTTTAAAAATATATATTTTATAGATTTAAGAGTAGAAAATTTTAATGCTTTTGCCCTTTCACCCATTTTAAAGCACTTTTGTGTATGATTAAGCACAATTTAGGAGATACATGTTCCTGATGAATTTTTAATTTCAGAAATTCTCAAGTGAAACCAGGAGTCTATGAGTCCTGGCACCTCCATTCAGAGAAGATGAAGGATATCGACCTAGGAAAAGAGTATATCATCCCCAGTCCTGGTTATAGAAATGTGAGAGAGAGAACCAGTACTTCCGGGCAGGACAAAGACCACGAGGACTCCAAATACAAGAGAACTCGGCTGGTCAGTACTTCCTTTGCTGAGTCCCTTTTCTTATCTGCCTGTTGTACTAGACCACACCTTCATTTTTCATATAATGCATAATTAAAAAGAAGTTTATCTTTATTGACTTTTGGTCACTGTTAAGAATTTATGGTTACTTACGAAAGAGGAGCGGTTGGCTGTCAGCCTCCTCCACCTGTTTTCCCCTTTGCCTTCCCTCTGCCACTTATGCTCACCTTTGGTGCCTTCTGAAAAGGCTTTGCTTAAGAGAAGACAGCTCGGAGTGGGGGTTGGGGGGAGAAGGAGCAGAAGGAATAGGACCCATTAAACTTCATTCGTGTACTTAAATTTGTTTTTTTTTTCTCTGCTTCTATTGTATGTGTTTAAAATCGCTCCTTTGGAGAGACTCGTTCAGATTTCAAAGGGTACTTGGAACAATTCTAGATTGTTGTAGGATAATCAGTAAGTTTTTCAAGTAAATCCATGAATGTAATAACCTAGTTTCCTTCAAGGGAAATAATGAATATGCATTTAAACGGCTGGAAATATCTTTCTTCTAAGAAAAAAAATGATGCCTTTTCTTGAATTGCAAAAGTAACGAATAAAGAGAAATGAGGGTGCCTGGGTTTAGGAAGTCAGGTTTGTGTTCATGTATTTGTAATGTGAAAACTTGAGAAAGGTATGGGCTTTGCAACTGACACTGGTGTTTCATTAGCTTAACATTACCTGCTGGTTATCTTATTACTTAACATTTTTTCACTAATGGGTGTTATCTGTCCCCACTGTATATTCTACAATACTTTCCCATTCAAGCTTAACTTTGGGGAAACATAGATTCAATGTAATCAGTGTCAAATCCTTAAGGTGCCAGTTTTGTAATTTCTTTGTGTCCTTTTGTCTAGGCCTTATTAATTAAACATTTATTGAATATCTTGTGAGTATACACTGTCAGTATTAGCACTTAAATCTGGAAAAAGTCACAAAGGTAACATTGGAGCAGGGCTTTGAAGGATGATTAGGTGAGAATGCTATCAAGCTACTTAAGTCATCTGTGCCTTAGTGGTTTATGAATAAAATAGCAGTGATGGTAGAACCTAACTCATGGGATCATTGAAGATTAAATGAGATAACACATATAAAATGCTTAGAATGGTCCCTGTCGCGTAACATTCAATAAATGTTAACTCTTAGAACTAATGTCTAGATCATAGGGTGTATAAGAGAAAATTCTGCTTGCCATTTTAAGGAATCTTTTACCGTGGGCATTGGGGAACTATTGGAAGTTATTGAGGAGGTTTTATTATTTTTTTTCTTTTAACTTTTTATTTTGAGATAACTGTAGATCCACATGCAGTTGTAAAAAATACCTCAGAGATCCCATACGGACTTTATCCAGCTTCCCCCAAGGTAACTTCTTGTATAACTATCGTTCAGTATCACAACAGGATGTTGATTGACATTAACACAGTCCATTCACCTGATGAGACTTCACCAGTTGTACTTGCACTCTTTTGTGTGTGTGTATTCTATGCAGTTTTCTTCACATCTGTAGATTTGTGTGAACCACCGTCACAGTCAAGAGACAAAACAGCTCCATCCCAAGAATCTCTCATGCTACCCTTGTATAGCCACAGCCACCTCCCTCAGCCTCTCCCCTAAGCCCTGGCAACCATGAATCTGTTCTTGCCCTCTGCAATTTTGTCATTTTTAAGAATGCTATATAAATGGAATCATATAGTATGTAATCTTTTGAGATTGCCTTTTTTCACTCAGCATTATTCCCTTGAGATCCATCTAATTTGTTATCTGTGTCAACATTTCTTCCCTTTTAATTGTGAGTAGTATTCCATATTATAGATATACCATAGTTTGTGTAACTGTTCACTTGTTGACGGATATTAGGGTTATTTCTAGTTTGTAGCTATTACAAATAAGGCTGCTTTGGACGTTTGTGTTTAGGATTTTGTGTGAAGAAGCTTTTCGTTTCTCTGGAATGCCCAGGAATACAATTGCTGGGTCATATGATAGACACATGTTTAGTTTCATAAGCAACATCAATACTGTTTTCCACAGTACAATTTTACATTCCTACCAACAGTGTATGACTGATCCTGTTTCTCTACATTCCTGCCAATATTTGGTGTTACCATTATCTTTATTTTAGCCATGCTGATAGGCATGTCTGATATTTCATTGTAGTCTTAATTTAAGCCACCCAATGACTAATGAGGTTGAGCTGATAAGGGATTTTTAAGACTTGATTTTATCTTAAGAAGATGAGCTTTGAGGCAATTCTGGGAAAAACCTGTGTAGGAGAGAGAGAAGACAATACAAGAGGCTTCCGTACTGGCCCCTGTGCGAGTGGCCAGGGGTCTGTGTCCACACATAACAGTGATGTGGAGGAGAGGGGAGAGGCCTAGGGGCATCTCTGGAAGAGGAGGAATGCATTGAGTGGCTGTGATTGGTGGAAAGAATGAGTTTGCTTTAAGCATGTTGAATTTGAAGTGCATCCAAGTAAAATGATCAGTAGATAGAGCACAGGTAAGGAGAATAGGAAACAATTTTAGAGTCATTAGTGCCTCCATGTAGATGAAGCCTGAGGAGTGAGCAGGCTTCCCAAGGATGGCTTGTTGAGCAAGAAAAGGTAGAACCTGGGAAGCTAGTATGTGGTCCTTTGAAATTTCTGGGGACAGAGTCCCTGTCCACTTGATTAGAGTAGAATTGACATTAGAATGTGTGGTGGCAGCAGCAAACTCTTCCTCTGCAGGTGGAAAAGAACTTTTGTGGCCTAAATTAGGAAGTCAGGCATCAGACAGCAAGTTTCCTTCATTTGATTAAGCCTTAACCTGAAGAAACGGGAAGGCTAATAATACTACTTTTATAAAATTTCAGGAGTCCATATGAATTTCACCTTGGTTATCCTTTCATGTTTCCTAAACTTTTTAATTGTATTCCTGTTTTTCTGGTTTTTACTGTATCCTTGTAACCTCTGAATTTTTTTTTTTTTACTTAAAATATTTCTTTTAATCAACTGTATTTTTTTTCTTTATGCTCAGCCTTGACCTAAGCAATAAAATCATAGATTTATGCAACCAGATTTTTATACACATTAAAGTGAATGCATAACTATCAAGTGTTTTTAAAAGTTCACATGCCATGTAGAACGTTCTTGCATATTACCTGTCAAAACCCAAAATTTCTTAGATTTATTGATCTTGAACTTGTCTCATCTGTTACTAGTTTGCTGACAGAGGAACCAACAAGATGACAAAATATTTCTGGAGATGGTATAAAAAATGGATAATTTAAGTAGTTGGGAAGCAGAATGGCCAAATAAGCATACGGTTTTTAAGATGGAAGCAGACAATTGGGTAGAGATTATAATTTCATGTCACATAATCGTAACCATCATTTCCTTATTAGTTGTTAGGAAATTTGGGACAGGGTGTTCCAGATGCCAGGTATGCCTACTGTCCCTCAGAAAGAAAGAAATACTCCAAGTAACAAAAGATAAGAATGCATCTGTGGCTCTTAATTGGAAAACAGGTCTTACTCGCCATCATTAACCTTTGATAGGTCCAGTGACATGGAAACATGAAACTGTCGAAGTGAGAAGCAAAGCGCTATGGAACAAATTCTGATTTTAAGCAGGCCAGAAATTTTTTTCCAAGCTATAAGCAGAGTTGCAGAGTGCACAGTTTGCCCATTTCTTAGTATTGTGGCCAAATCTTTCTTTTGGAATACTCTGAGAAACTTGTTCTAATCAGTCACATCTCCACATATTTGTATCACACCTGCTTAAAGATAATGAAGGTAAAAATAATGCATTTTTACACCTACCCTTTGTTTAGGACTATTAAGTTAATGCTTGTGGCCACACACCATTTGATGCGCAGCCGACATCCTTTAATCCTGAAGTGCTAACAGGGGTGCGTGCCTTCTATGGCTGTTAGTTCTTTGAACCTAAGTACTAACCATGGCTGGTGTTAGGCTGGCATTATTTCAACAGACATGAAGATTTGTGTCTAGATCACTCCTTAACACTGTTACTGGGTCAGGCCTGGCTCTCCAGGCACAGCTCCTTTTCTTATAATTACACTCATAGACGAGTATGCACATGTAGGTCACATAACTCCATGAGCCCTGGTTTGTTTATTGGTTTATTTTAAGATGTGATGTTCATTCTTTTTTTTTTTTTAATTCAGCATTTGAGCACTCTCTAAATACATGCACAGCACTGAATGAAGTGGTGTGATGCAGATAAATTGATGCTGGGCCTGCCTGCCCTCTGATAGAAGCTTAAACTCATAGGTGTGTGCATAGATTACTGTCATTTAGGTGCTGTGGAAATTAATAAGAAGGAGAGAGTGCTTCGGTCTTTGAGATCAGGGAAAACTTCAGGTGGAGGTAACATTTGATTGGAGACTTGAGGAATAGGTAGAATTTGGAGAAAGGAGGAACATACCTAGCAGAAAAAAAGAGTTGTAGATAGGGCCAACTAGGTCTTGTTGGCTTTAAGCATAGGGTGTGAACTCAGCAGATGTAGAGGGGTAGGTCAGTGGGTTTCAGATGATGTGTGTCCTTGAATAATAGGCCAAGGAATTTGGATTTTAGTTGCTTTAAATTAAAATTTAAGCAAAAGCAAGACAAAGGTTAAATGCTTCATAAGCCTTTCTATTTTAATGATGGTCTGTTTTCTTACTGCTCCTAGACCAAAGCCACGGGTGAGTTGGTTTTCCCTCACATGTCTAATCTAGAAAAGGAGGAACAATGGAAAAGAAGCAGAAGTCAGCTCAAGTTCATGTGTCATTATGACTGCTCGCTCTTTTTTCCCCTTCGCTCAAAAATGTACCATTGGTGGAATTTTCTTTTTACCAAGATAGAATACTCTTCCTCTAGGAAAAGGAACACAAAGCAAGTATTCACAAAGTCAAGTGACCCTCACTTAGTGTTTCCTTTAGTTCCATTTTAGGCTGACCCTTTGAGCTTGGTTGGAGTTTTCATAATTAGCAGGCTTGAAATATTTTGGTGAGCTGAAGTTATATCATAGAGATCAGGATATGGGTCTTATCTCTTAATTACCAAGAAATATGATTCTAAGATATTTTATTATGTAAGAATTATGATCTCTTATAGAAAATGTGTAAACTGTAGAATATTACAGAAAAAAATAAGTCACCCTTAACCCCTCTATGAAGAGACAATTGTTTTTATTATTGAGTAATTTTGTCTGGTACCTTACTTATACTTTTAGAGAATTTGACTCTGAAAGCTTTTCTTTAGGGACTAAGGATATGTGTACTTGCCTATGCCCTTGTGTTTTCAGAGTCAAAAATACTGCCTACGAGTCTTCTTGCTGTTAGGAAGGAGTGCAGGATGAAGATTAGCATTTGCAGTCTCTGCATTATTTTTCTCTTGATTGGTACTCAGTGACTCAGCAGATTTTCTGGACAGTGACAGGATGAGTAAGAACACCTGCTTTTTTGTTCTTTTCCCTGTAGACTTCCATAAAGCTTTATAGAACTCAGCATGGATAGGATACAAGTATCTGGCCCGGTGCCAGGTGTTGATCTCCAATAGCAGTCCAGAGCTCTCTGGTGGAGATGACAACAGTGATGCTATTGGTGCAGAGCCCAAGTGGCTTTCGTGCATGGTGACTGAATCTACAGTGCCATGGGTCTCCTGAGGTTGGCCTTGATCATGAGCTCTTTTACGCCATCTACAGCAGGGCTGCTGCTGCTTTCCCAGGAAATGCTGCTTAAGGGAAATAAATATAGCCTGTTAGCATGAGTTAAAAGAGCTTTCTGTTTAAAAAGCAAGATAAATATTGGAACTAGCTTCCTGTTTTTTAAGTAGTTTTAAATACCTAAGTCTATTTTGTTAAGATAGATAACTTGAAAGTTACAAATGGTTAATGAAAACTTTTTCAAGAAAATCTTGCTTCTGCTTTTAGGTAGGCTTCTGTGAATGCTTTCTTTAATAACTCACCATTCTTTCCCTCTCTCTCTTAATCAAAAATACAAAGGTCAATGCCAGAAGAGGAACCAGGCCCTCCAGAAGGTTTTTGAATGGTTGAACCTGTGAATATCAAAATTACAGACTAATATGAAGTTAATTTGCTATACTGAAGTCCACTAATTAGCAGAATTAAGCTGGTCTCTCCCTTCCCTCCCCACCCTCTTTTTAGAGAGTTAGCCTGTTTAGATAATTAGATGTTACATATGTTTAAGTTACTTAAGATTAATTTTTGAATTCGCCGTTCAAAGAATCAACTTAACCCTGTTAAATCTGATGAAAACATCTGTTGGCTACCAAGGCAGATACGGTTTTGAGCAGTCACTTAGTTTTCTTAAATGTATTCTCACAATAGAAAAATAGCCAAGCTGCCCAAATCTTCACCTCTGTGTTTGCTTCTCACTGTTGTCAGCAGTTCCAGCCTGCTCTGCAATACAAGGGGTCACATGTTGGAACCGCTGATGTCTTATAATAAGCATTAACATGGGCACCCGCATGGTACTAGGCACTGAGGAAGTTTTATTTAAAATTACATTTTGGCTTTTTTTTTTAAGCTAAAGCCTGAAAATCTTAAAGGGACTTTGTCAAGTACAAAAGACCAAGATTCTACTATCTATTGGGTTGTTGGAAAAGTCATGACGCATTTTGCAACGAAAAACATAGAAAAAATACATCATGACTTTTCCAACAACCCAGTAAATCAATGGCTGTCAGTCCAGGCTGCACATTAAAATCAGCTGAAGAAACATAAAAAAAATGTTGATAAAGAGTCTTATTTCAGACCAATTAAACCAGTCTCTGAGGTCAGGCTCAGGCATCCTTGTTTTTTTAAAGCTCCCCTGGTGATCCTGTTGTATAGTCAGTGCTGAGAACCTCTGTCCTAAAACTCATGGAATAAAACCTCTTCTATCTTCCCAACCAAGGGGGCTCTCTTAAGTATTTCCTGTAAGGNGAGGTACAGGGACATATTTGAAATGAGATCTCAAGCAGACAAGTCAGAGTGATTAGGAGTGTGACGTACATAAACCCCCCGCTTTGATTCATATTCAGTTTAATCTTTTGAATGAAACCTTATTATAATAACAAAGTTAATCTCACACCCCAATATAATAGGAACTTTGAATAAATTTCTGGGAAGTTAGCTTAGGAAACAACTCAGATTCTTGCTGATTATAGGGTACTGCTAGATTTTGAGCTGTGGGAAAATACCTGTTTGACCACGATGGTGATGTGCAGATATAGCCATTGGTTTATTAATAGCTGATCCTCAGCATAAGGCAACACAGCATAGTTACAGATGAGTGAACAGATAGTTACAGATGAGAAGCATGAGCTAATTCATAGCTGTTGAGTGGTAGGTTTCCTGACTGCATCGTCGGTTCCTTCTACTCTTTTCTACTTCCTCCCCATGAAGGTTACAGTCTAGAATTTTGCTGTCCCTCTTGACTGAAGTGGCCACTATTTGCAGGTTCTTAAGGGAAGAGCTTGAGATGGTCAGGATCATGTTAATAACTCATTGGAGTATGGATGTGATGAGAATTGGGAGAGTAAATGTCCTTGGTAGATTTCTTTAACTTGTTGGAGATAGGGAAGGTAGGAAAGCCTGATGTCAGCTGGTCTTAGGAGGACATCAGCTTTTTATTTTTATTTTTAATTTAAAAGAAAATTTTAATTTCCTTTTAATTTAATTTTTAATATTTTGAGTCTCTTGAAACCTGTGTCTGATTGTACAACAGTTGCCATTAAAAATGAGTCTCTCGAGATGTTTGTCATAAATGCAGCTGTTGGGACTGGGACATGTATAGAGGAGCTTTTACTTGGTCCAGAAGGGTTTGTAAGAAGAGGCTGCCCATTCTGCGTTTGTATTAAGATCTTATGAATTAGGGAGAGGAGAGGCAGAATGTGCTGTAGGATCGGAGGCCTGTCTGTTTGGATTGTGCCCCAGAGAGCGCTTTCTTTGTGGGGCGCACCAGACATGAGTATTGCTCTTTAATCCCCTTGGAAGCTGCCAGGCGCCTCTGCGTTACTAGTTGATGCTTGCCCTCTCTGCTTTCAGGAACAACTTGGATGAATCCTCAGTCCCAGGGCTTGGCAAGGTTGCTCTGCTGTTGTCCTGCTGACAGGAAGGGATTATTCAGCCTGGAGAATGATGTCTGGCCCCTGGTATCATGTCCCAGGGGCCACCATGCAGTGGGAAGCCCATGGTTGCCCTGTCAGCGGACATTCTGCTCTGGCTGCCTATGAAAATGAGATGGGACAAACCAGATAAGCGGTGTCCCTGCAGTGTGGTAGGTGTACTAATTATCACAGCCTCGAGCACCGTGGTAGCGCACACAGAGCAGGGAGTCTCTTGTGCAAGCATCTCTGTTTGCTTATGGATCGAATGTTCCGTTTCCTTCACCAGATGGGCACGGGTGACTCTGTTTCCTTGACCCTTGTTTGAACCTATAGCAGAGGCTGCATTCATTGTCCCCAGTGTACCTAGCCTGCTCCATCTGCATCGCCCTGGTAGGAGAGAAATGCTTAGTGTCGCCTAGCCATATAGTCCTCAAGAAGATATAAATAGCAGTAGTATTTCCTTGTTTAATGTTTTTTCAACTCCTAGATCAAGCAGTATTTTTCCCTTTGGAAAGAATCAACTGCTGCGGACACCTCTTTCTGTGACCGTGTCATCTGGCGGTGGAAAGCTTTTCAGTTCATAGTGCCCCTAAGAAGAAGAAAGAGTAATGGGTGCCCTCATCTGTTCTCAGAAGAGGCTTTAAAAAAATTACTTCTAAAAAGGATTTAAAGCACTGTAATGTAAAAAACAGGCCTCATAAAATATATTCTCCTAGGTTAGTGTGTATCAAGTACTGTTAGCTGTTTAACTATTTAGGGCTATCCTAGCATGACTGACATTTGAGGCTAGCTACTTCTTTGTAGTGGGGGGCGGGGAGGCTGTCTTGTGCATTGTAGGAGGTTCAGCAGCACCCCTGGACCTCTACCCACGAGATGCCAGTAGTACCTCTCCAGTTGTGACAACCAAAAATGTCTGTAAACATTGCCAAGTGTCCCCTAGGCAAGCAAAATCACCCTCACTTGAGAACTGGACTAGACTGTCCAGTACTGTAGCCACGAGTCACACGTAGCTGACGAGCATTTGAAATGTGGCCAGTCCAAGTTGAGATGTGCTATTTATATAAAATACACACCGGATTTCCCCTGGTGATCCTATTATGTAGCCAGCCAGACTTAGAACAGAAAAAGAATGTAAAATAGCTCATTAATAATTTTTTATTGATTACATGTTAAAAAGATAAGATTTTATATATATTGGGTTAAATATATTTTTAAAATTAATTTTATCTGTTTCTTTTTACTTCCTTAATGTGGTTACTAGAAACATTTAAATGACATTTGTGACTTGCGTTATATTTCTGTTGGACAGCACTGAGCTAGAGTGCAAATTGAATGTAGTTTAACCATTAATCTTGTATTAGGCATTTAGTTCTCAGTAAAACATTGGATTATTTTTTGCTTTGGAAAACTTTTCTTCATACAGTAGAGTTATAGAGACAAAGAGTATGTAAAACATTACGTATTACCAGTTTGCTCTCCTGAGTACTAGTGTCATATTAAAAATTGGTTCAGTGTTCAGATGATGCATTTCTTACATTTCTCTCCTTTTATTGGATTTTATCTCTATTTTTATTAAGATACATAGTTGTATTTTAAAATTTAATTTAACATCGGGGTAAAGATAGTCTATTTAATAAATGGCGCTGGGAAAATTGGACTGACACATGCAAAAAATGAAACTGGACCACCTCCTTATGCCATATACAAGAACAAATTCAAAATGGATTAAAGACTTAAGTGTAAGACCTGAAACCATAAAAATCCTAGAAGAAAATATAGGGACTAAATTTGCAGACATTACCCTGAGCAATAATTTTACTGATACATCCTTGCGGGCAAGGGAAGTAAAAGAAAAAATGAACATATGGGACTACATCAAACTTAAAAGTTTTTTCACAACAAAGGAAATCATCAATAAAACAAAAAGGAAGCCTACTGAATGGGAGAAGATATTTGTCAATGATATATCTGATAAGGAGTTAATATCAAAATTTATAAAACACTCTGCAACTCAACACCAAAAAAACAAACAACCCAACTGAAAAATGGGCAGAGGATATGAAGAGACATTTCTCTAAAGAGGACATAACAGATGGCCAACAGGCATATGAAAAAATGTTCAACCTTTCTAATCATTAGGGAAATGGAAATAAAAACCACAATGAGATACCACCTTACCCCAGTCAGAATGGCTATCATCAATAAATCAACAAACAATAAGTGCTGGCGAGGCTGTGGAGAAAAGGGAACCCTGGTGCACTGTTGGTGGGACTACAGATTGGTGCAGCCACTATGGAAATCAGTATGGAGGTTTCTCAAAAAACTGGAAATGGAACTACCTTATGACTTAGCAATTCCACTCTTTAGATATTTATCCAGAAAAACCCAAGACACTAATTCCAAAAAATGTATGTACCCCTGTGTTCATTGCAGCACTATTTACAATAGCCAAGACTTGGAAACAGTCTAAATGCCCATCGGTAGACGACTGGACTAAGAAACTGTGGTACATTTACACAATGGAGTATTACTCAGCTATAAAGAAGAAGGAAATCGTACCATTTGCAATGATATGGATGGACCTAGAGAACATTATGCTAAGTGAAATAAGTCAGCCAGAGAAAGACAAATACCATATGATCTCACTTATATGTGGAATCTAAAGAGCTGAATAAATGAGAAATGTAAACAGAAATAGCCTTGGAGACACAGAGGAAAAACTGAGCATTGCTAGTTGGGAGGGGGTGGGGATGAAGGAGAAGGGGAAGGGACAAGACAATATAAATTGGTAACTACAATATGGCCTCAGGGATAGAAAAGACAGTCTGGGGAATATAATCAATAATGTTGTAAATATTTTTTAGGGTGCCAGATGGACTCATGTCTTGTTAGGGAGACCACTTCATAGATGGTATAGAGGCCTGACCGCCACACTGTATATCTGAAGCTGATGTTGAATAATATTATATGTCAACTATAATTTTATATACATATAGTCACAGGATGTGGAGTATAGTGTGGGAATGGAGTCAATGGAATTGTAATAGATATGTATGATATCGGGGGTGGGGGGCGGCGGATTGGGGGCGGGGGTTGTCACTTTGTGAGGGCTGAAAAGGATATTGCGTTGTTTTGTACACGTGAAACTAATAATAAAAAAATAAAATAAAATAAAAAAATAGAATTTATATTTTTTGGTTGGTGACATTGAATTTAGAGGTTGAGAAATAAAAGCTTTTGAATCAATTTAGTAGATTATTCTGGATTTTGACCTTCTATAAATCCTAGAATGTAACCAGCACGAAGGCAGCGATTTTTGAGGTGCGGGGTCTGCATCCCCGGCACCTAGAGCAGTGCCTGGGACCCATAGTAGGTTCCTCAACAAATACTTGTTCAATGATGGATTATAAAATTTTGTCTTTTTCCAAAAAGCTGGCTGTTCAAAATACATTGGTTACCTGGTCCCTTGTTTAGCTTTCTGCCTCTTCCTCTTTGTACTAATTTCATTATGCAAATGTTTTTCTTTTTGTATTTAAACCCATCCATCTTACCTTTGTCAGTTTCCTGCTTTGGGGAAAAATGGAGGTGATCTCCCTTCCATAGCTGGACTACGTATGCCATTTAATTTTCTCTCACCTATTTATTTTATAATTTTTATGTAACTTTTTGGGGTTAATTCCAGATGGATTCGTGTATGGTATGAAACCTGAGTATCAGTTAGTTCATCTCCAATCTGATATTTATTGGTCCCAACAATTTTCACTGACTTGTATGCCCCTACCCTGTTATGTTACGTATGTCTTCCTATAGTGAGTCCTTATGGCTTGAATATATTAAATCTTTTCTTTTGGTTCATTTCCATTTTTAATCCATTCATCCTTAGAATGTTGATAACTCTCTTGACAGAATGTTCATGTGATAGGATAATTTATTTTTACCTTTAAACAGACATACTTTTTTTCCTGGCATGCTTGGCAAGGTAAGCTTTTTTAGAAAGCCTAGAGAGGGAAGAGAAATTAGGCTTCCAACCAAATAGTTATGAATCTGAGACATCTGTGCAGTTGCTGGCAGGGTAGTATAAAGATGCTTTTATGTTTAAATATCAGTGTATAATGTATCTATCTTTTAGCACCTACTCATCTTTGGTTTAATAACAATCAGGAAGTACATTTTTGCAATTAAGTAAAGTGGTTTATTTACATCCTAGTGTTCTAATCATGTACTTTTGACTCTGACTTTGGAAACTACCGTTCGCTTATAATGCGGTTAGTTACGATAGAGTTAGAGTCGTCGTCTTATTTTGGTGGAGAGCTGTCTAAAATGTTTCTTTAGGTCATTGTACAGTGGTGATTTATTTGCTTATTTTTTTTATTTTAAAGGCCCCTAACATAGTGATTAAGAACCTCAGCTCGGGAGCCTGATTCATATCCTTGCTGCTTTTTAACACCTATGTGCCTCAGTTTCCTCAGCTGTAAGACGGGAGAAGTAATAATACCTGCCTCATAGGGTTGTTATGAGTATTAAATGAATTAGTATCTGTAAAGCATTTAAAACAATGCCTGACACATAGTAAATGCCATGTTAGTGTGTTATAAATTTATTTGCACAGATTTCCCTGTCACCTTCGAGTAAACAGTTTGCCTTTACAGATAACATGCTAGTCGTGAGATCGGGCTATAAACAAGGAAGATTGCCCTTGCTTCCTCTATTTCTTGCATATGTCCCAGAGTAGGTGAGATAGAGGCAGCCTCAGGTCAACAAAATAGAACTGTGAGTACTAAAGCTAATAGCAGTTCTCTTTTGCAATATTACTGGAGTATATATTCTATAATAAGGTTAATTGAGCACACTAGATACACATAGACGTCTAATTGCTAGGAGCTACACTCTTTAATCCTGTAATCCCACTGATGGAATTTATCCTAAATAATCCAAAAAGAGAAAAATAAATGATAATTGTTTATTATATTAGTAGCAGTAAGCAACACAGTGGATTATCTAAACAGAAGTTGAATGGTTAAGATCTCAGTGGTGTATCATGCAACATTAAGTGATAGTATTGCAGATAATGAGGCAGCATGAAGATAATTTTAGTTGACATTTGAATAATAGATGCCAAGCTCTGCGCTAGGGGCCAGGGATGCAAACAAGAGTAAGATAGGCTGCCCTCCTCCAAGAGCTCTTACTAGAAGCATCCCACTCAGTGGTATAGGTTCAGGGAATACATAAGAGGAAGGAAAAACCTTGAAAGAGTCTCAAAAAGCTAAAGAAAAGAAGAAATAGTTGAGATAGGCTGTATAGTTTATCAGATGGACAAATTGGGATAATATAGTTAATACATATTAAGTTTTTATTATATACCCCATACTTTGCTAAGCACTTTTCATTATCCTCTTAATTCCTTTCAACACTATGTGGTAGTTGCATGGACCATTGTGAAAATGACTAAACTGGTGCTTAAAAAGTGGCTCAGTAACATACTGAAGGTCAGTGGTAGAATCAGCATGCAAACCCATGTCTGTCTGATAAAATCCGTGTTCAAATTCACTATACCGCACAATAGCCTCCAACTATTGGAAAATTCTGCCTGTGGAGGTATTAATACTTTAAGACCATGGAGAAAATAAAGGATTTTCTCATGATTTTCTCGATAATGTTATTTTAACAGACAAGAGCTCTTGCCAACAGCTAAATAAATACCTGTTGCTTATTGTCTTGAGAGCGAGCTCTCTGCAGGAGCTAGGTGCAGATACGGAGCACCACTGTTACCTTCAAAACAGAGGATCCTGCATGGACTCTCTTATGTCCATTAGATATTTCAATGTTCTCACCTAGGCAGTGAGTAAGATATGACAACAAAATTAACAGTTTGGGAAGTAGATGAGGGAAGAATAGCAAGAATGGGCCATGACTTGGAAAGTTGGTCGCTTAGAGTTGCAACTTTTGATTTTCTAATCAACAGTAGAGACTTCTCTGTGCCCTTACTGTGGGAATTCCTACTCCATGTTTTATTATATGAAAATTGGAGGATTAGTACTATTTCAACCACTTTGTTGGGGTTTACCTTCATCAGGATAAAATGATACTGAGTGCCTTGTTCTAAAATCAAAAGCAGTACAAAAGCCCTCGGTCGCTATTATTTTACAGACATTTAATACTGATGGTATAGGACTGATGATATGCCTGGGGGAGTGAAACCTTGCCTGCCTACTCGCATTTGAAGAGCCTTTGAATTTGGCATTCTCCCATACAGGAAATACCTTACTACCCAGGAGGTTGTGGAACATGACATTGTTAGATAGAGAGCCAAAGGAACAATGCTCCTACAATAAGAGGATTTTGTTGTTGTTAAGCCTGTTCACTTTTTTTGTTCATAGGCTTTGATGAAAACTATAGGCATTTTGGAAGTGAAGAAAATGAAATTAGTGTACTATCCACATAGAAATTGGCATATTCTTATTCCCAGCATCTGGAACAGTCTTGCACATAGGTGCTCAATAAGTGATTTGTTGAAAGAATGAATGAAGATGTGAAGATTTTAGTTCCCACTTAATGCTACTATACTATTCTCATGTAAGAATACTAATTGATGGCATATCAAATTTTTCTTTTCTGATGCTGTAATATCAAAAGATGTTTATAAAACTCTCTATAAATATTGAACTTGGTTCCCCTGGAAAAGCAGAACTAGGATAGCTAAAACAATTTTTAAAAGGAAGAATACAGTTGGAGATGTCATACACCCCTATTTTAAGACTTATTGTATAGCTACAGTAATCAAGTTAGTAGTACCAGTGGAAGGATAGACAAATAGATCAATGGCATAGAGTCCAGAAATAGACCCACACAAATCTGACCAACTGACTTTAGCATAGATGCAAAGGCATTTTAATGGAGAAATGGTAGTCTTCAACACAGGTGTGAGAACAATTGGACACTTACAGGCAAAAAAAATAACCTTTACCTAAATCTCACATCTTATACAAAAATTATTTCAAGATGAATCATAGATCTAAATGTAAAATTATAAAACTTTTAGAAGAAAATAGGCGAAATTATTCATGACTTAGGAAGGATTGGATGAAAAGGTCTTAGATATGACACTAAAAGCACAACCCATAAAAGAAAAAAAATCAATAAATTAAGTTTGTTCAAAACTTTTGCTCTGTGAATGCCCCTCTTAAGAGGATAAATGCATGCCATAAAATGGGAAAACATTTGCAAATCATCTGACAAAGGACTTGAATGTGTAATAGAATAGAACTCTCTAAACTCAACACTAAGAAAATAATCCACTTAGAAAACAGGCAAAAGATTTGAACAGACACTTCACCAAAAAGGATGCATGGGTGGCAAATAAACACAGGAAAAGATGTTAAACATCATTAACTATTAGGGTAGTCCAAATTAAAATCAAGATGAGATACCAAGCCATACCTATTCAAGTAGCTAAAATAAAAAAGAAGAACAATCAGAGGTGATGATGAGGATGTGGAAAAACTGCCTCCCATACATTACTAGTGGGAGTGTAAAATGGTACTGTGATAAAGTAATTTCCATGACAGCTAATGTTTGAATCATTAGTAATGCCATGCTACTTTATATATTTTTCGTACTGTTGAAAGTTAAAACAAGAAGTGAAATCTCCATTCCTATATAAATTTGTAGTGGATATATACAGAGGGTGCCAAAAAAATGTATACACCTTTTAAGAAAGGAAAAAACTGCATTAAAATTATGCTGATGGTAACCACTTTGAGCACCTCTTGTAATTGCAGAAGTCAAACGTGACTTGTATTCACCTTTTGTTATTGGTATATATTGAGTGTTACAATTTTAATACACTTTTCCTTTCTTTAAATGTGTATACATTTTTTGGCACCCTCTGTATATAAAAACTTAAATTACAGTTCTAGCAGTGTTTTTCAGAACCTCAGTGAAATACAAAGGAAATTTCCATATTCTAAGATTCATTTATTTTGGAAATAGATAATGATGATGGTTGTACACATTGTGAATATAATTAATGTCCCTGCATTGTAGACTTAAAAATGGTAAAAATTGCAAATTTTATATATATATATATATATATATATATATATATATATATAGCCACGATAAAAAAATCCATTTAATTGAGCCATTCAGTAGGCTTCCACCCAGCTTTCAATTGGAAGTGATTAATCTGCAAAGTAATGTCATGATAAAGATAAATGTCAAGAGAAAAATCTAATAGAATTCTATAATGCTTTCCAAGAGATGACTATGCTCAACCAACTCATATGCTCATGGATTGCTTTTCAGTATTTGGCAGTACCTATCTGTGTGAAAAGACATTTTCAAATATGAAATTGTAAAATCTCGTTATAAATCAGCATTAACTGATGAAGATTTGCAGTCGATTTTGATAAAAGGGAAAACCATTTCAAACTTCAATTAAGTGAAATGTTATTCCCCTGAAAAGAATGGAATTCTTCTCATTAGTAGACAAGTATTAAAAAAAAGTTGTAGTCAGTTATTATTACTATATTTTGAATTTTGTCAGTAAATATTTTATGGAAATTTGTTTTCTTTTGTAATGTAAATACCTACATAATATCCTTGGCCCACAAAGCCTAAAATATTTACTATCTGGCCCATTATAGAAAGTTTTGCTAAGCCCTAGCTGAGTACTGATTTTTCACTCTTCTTTTCTAATATATGCTTTTAAAGCATTCACAATTTCATTCTATGCCCTGCTTTAGCCGTGTCCCACAAATTTTGATGGTGTTATAATTTCTTACCATTTAGCTCAAAATATTTACTAATTTCCATTTGATAGCTTTAGTTTGTATTATTTAGAAGTGTGTTGCATAATTTCTGAATATTTGGAAATTTTTCTTTTTATCTTTGTTACTGAATTCTAATTAAATTCCAAAGTGGTCAAGGACCATACACTGTATAATGTCAGCCTTTTGAAGTTGGTTGAGGTTTGCTTTATGGCCCAGTATGTAGTCCGTTTTGGCAGATATCCAGTGTGCCCTAGAAGTGGTATTACTTTACTTTTTGTCTTCTTCTGAAGCTTTGGATATCCAAATAAGGCTGGTCCTTGTAACATTCTGTGCCTACTTTGTACATAGTCCCAGTTTCTCCTTCCTTATCGTAGTAGGTGTGTTTGTATTTTTAGCATAACTTTCTCCTTTATCAACCCAGTGGTTTTCTGTTCTTCTCTGTGGTTTTAGGCAGCCTAAAGGTGAAAAACAAAACAAAACAAAACATCTTTGTGAACTACTTGAATCTCAGCAGCCTTTATTTACTTAGTTCATTATTAGGATCAATGTCCATAACCACTAGATAAGTGTTCACCTGATACCTGAGGACTTGGTACAGGTTAATTTTTTCCTTGATGTTGATTCATTTGTCATTTTGTGGTTATTGTGTTGGTCCGCCCTGCCTTTGACAGAAGGAAAGGAATGTGCTTCCTGGTACTAAGCAGCAGCGCATAACTATGCTGGGAACTAAAGCTGTTGTATTTGAGGAGCGATCCCCCTAGGCATGCACGCTTATGACCTCATGCATGAATTCTGCCCTTTCAGTTCAGCTCACATTTGAGTTGCCTCTGTTCTGGATGGTAAAGATATGGTATGCGACAATAGAGACTCTACTTTGTGTAAGGCATGGCATATTAGGGGCTGCAGCTCTTAACTGTGTCTTGATTTGGGGATCTATTCTTTCTTTCTGTTTCACAATAATTGCTGGAAATATTTGTGATAATGTGAGAAAAGGATGATGAACTTATAATCCTTACTTGAGGAAAATAATGCTTCTGCTTCTGCAACAGGAAGGCATACACTTTGAGTTACTTTTAGAGTAAAAGGGGATAGACGTATCTTGATTCTTGTCCCACCCTCTTCTGCCACAGTCAGACATTGAATTACATGCATTTTTGTTAATCTGGTTAATTGGTATTTATAAGCTTTATAGCAAATATGTATAACTTTGTATTGCAATTCAATGAGACCCTCTGCTTCATGCTGCAGAAATCTGGGAATTGAAGCTCTTTAGCTGTGCAGCCAGGGTGAGAACCCTGTTGCTGACAAGAGAGAAAAACAGGCACGTGTATATCTTGGCTCTGTCTGCATGACAGGGCTGTTTAATTGGGGGTGATCTTGAATTTTTTGTCATAGAAAACGGGCAAAAGAATTTGCAGTTAGTAGTGAAGTAATTGACTCTCAGTCCACATTGGGAAATGAAAGATAAAACACTTTGGCGATTAAATATAAATTTTGGAATGTACGACACATAGAGTGAATTCTAAAGGTAAACTGTGGATTTCAGTTAATATATGTCGGTAGTGGCTCATCAGTAGCACATGTACCATGTTAATGCAGGGTGTTAATAATGAGAAACGGATGGGGCGGAGAGGGGGCAGCTGGGGAGGTAATGTGGGCACTTTGTACTTTCTGCTCAATTTTTCTCATCCTAAAAGTGCTCAAAAAAAAAAAAAGACTGTTAGCTTAGAAAATTTAAGTCCGGTGTAATGTTCCTTAGCAAGTTCACATCATACAAGTTAGTGCGTAACCCCTGATCCTAGAGATTTCTCAGTGAAGATGACTCTGGCTTGCAGTCTGAGCTGTTGTGTCAGGTAGATTTCTTTGCTCCTGTTTTCTGATGCTCACTAACTGTACTTGGCCTTCTCTCCCCATGTGTTGAAACAGCTGGAATGCCAAGATGCCTTGGAAACAGCAGCCCGAGCCGAGGGCCTCTCCCTGGATGTCTCCATGCATTCTCAGCTCAGAATCCTGGATGAGGAACATCCCAAAGGAAAGTACCATCACAGCTTAAGTGCTCTGAAACCCATTCGGACCACTTCCAAGTAAGCCCATTCGGACTACATCCAAGCTCTGCTGGTGAATGACTTCTCTGTGAAGCTCCACATGCAGTTTTCAAAATTTGGGCTAAGATTAGACCATTTGGGGAGGCCTGTTTTTAGTCAGGAGCTCTGTTTACTGAACAGTGTACTATAAATGCCAGCTGGGCTCTCCGTGCGTGTTGACAGTTTTGTGCTTTGGGTTTTCTCTTGTTAGACACCAGCACCCAGTGGACAATGCAGGGCTCTTCTCCTGTATGACTTTTTCTTGGCTTTCTCCCCTGGCCCGCCTGGCCCACAAGAAGCGGGAGCTTTCAATGGAGGATGTGTGGTCTCTGTCCAAGTACGAGTCTTCCGACGTGAACTGCAGAAGGTAGGCGTCTCTGGTCCACCCCGGTCTCCCACATACCGGATGCGTAGGGCCTGAGCTAGGAGTGTGGGTCCAGGAGTGTGAAGCTCTCACCTCTGTGTCCTTTTAGGATCTGAGCTAGCTGATGGAGGGTGGGTAGCCTGGGGATGACTTTCTCTTTGCTCTTCTGCTTTATCTCCTATTTCACCTTTAATCCTGTTTTAACCACGGGCTTTCTCTCTCTCTCTCAGCCCCGCTTCTTTTCCTGAGTCTGCAGGGAGATTATGTTGCTGCCTTGTGACAGGATACATTTTTGTGGTAGCTGATTGTCATGATTAAAATCTAGTTTACAACTTTACATTTCACCACAGGATCCTTCAGAAAGGGTTGGGGACCCTTGAGGAAGGAAGTTCTTTTCCACAAACAAATTCTGTTCAGGGATAATCTTTCTGGGTGGAAGGAAAGACCTTTGTTCTCATCATTTTCTGTATCCTGAGAGGCTCCCTATGCAGGGTAAATATGTAGTCACCCAGGAAGGGTATTTTTTTTTCCAGAAGGTCAAGACTATTCACTTAATTTTAAAGGAAAGACTTACGCGAGAGTGTATCAAAGCCTGGAGACAGAAAGTGATGGCAGGAGGGAAGCTAGGGTGTGTATATCGCCCGAGGAGATGTGTAACGGAGGACATGTGCCCTTGTTAAGACTAGAGAGACTGTGGCAAGAAGAGCTGAATGAAGTTGGGCCAGACGCTGCTTCCCTCCGAAGGGTTGTGTGGATCTTCTGCCGCACCAGGCTCATCCTCTCCATCGTGTGCCTGATGATCACGCAGCTGGCTGGCTTCAGTGGACCAGTAAGTTCTAACCATCCTTTCTGACAGTCTCCAGGGGCCCAGCCACGGCCAGCTCTAACACTCTTGTTCTGTTGCAGGGGTTGTGCTCACCTTTGGGCTAGTTAGCAGCCTTAGAAATGCCTTCAGGTCTGTTGAAAGGGAGCAGTTGATTTTGGAGTGAATGGTGGCTTGTCAGAAGCTGCAAGGATGAGGGGGCGGCATTGCCAGAGTGAAATGGAATTGGCTTGCTTTCCTGGGGTGGGGGCGAGACTGAGTGGTTCCGGCTCTGCACAGGACCATGCTGCTTTGCTGTGTGGTGACGTGAAATGACAGTCTTGGTTCAGAAAGGTGTGTCTCTCAGTGCTGTGAGTGGGCGAGGGCAGCCTCGTGTGACATAGGCTGTTGAACTTGCTGCTGGGGACAGTACCAAGTGCCTGGAGGCTGTTGTCACATGTTTGACGGTTCTGTGGCAAATGAGTGCTGAAGAAACTAGACTGTTGAGGTTTTTAGAGCGGAACCTGGAGTCCATTTTAAGTTTGGTTTGTAGCGTACACTGTGTGGCAAGCGTTGGGGTGGCAGCCGTGGTTTTTTTCCTAGTGTGTACCTAAGCAGAGTAGTAAGAGAGTGATGTTCACACTGTTTTCTGGACACCTGTTTCTTACACCCACTGTGCTGCCTTACACTTGAGACTTTGATTAAATCTATTCTCTACATATTTGCCTTGAGGCATCGGAGCAGTAGTGCTACTATACTGTGCATTTTCCGTGTGTGGGTAAGCTGGAGGTTCATGGTGTGGTAAGTATGTGCCTAAGATGCATGGTGATTAGGTAAAACTAATTTGTAATTTTTCCGTTGGGTGTTTTTTTTTTGTTTGTTTTTGTTTCTTTTTACTGTTTGATGCCTTTTAAAAAATTTTGATCTCTTTTCTGAAGCAGAGAACACTCCTTTTCTGGTATTGGGTTTCTACATTAATTGACCAACTAACACATTTTTGTGTAAGTTTTAAGTAAAGGGGACCATGTAACTGAATATTATGTTATTGACCAAAATGGCAAACGTTTTCATAGGGTCAGCTTCCCCCAAGAAGAGCTTCTGTCATTGTTTCACTACAGGGCTGGTGGCTGCTCTGATTGTTCATAGAATTCTTTAAACTGGGTAGCACACTGTACAGGCTTTCTTGATTTCATTTGGCCAATGCAAGAATTTCATTGGCTCCCCCCCCCACCAAAAAAAAAATTATTCCATAGATTGTTGGGATTTTAACTTTTTACATGGGAAAAAAATTACTTATGCATGTTCACGCTGGGGGTCTCACTTCCTTGAGCATCTGTATCTTCCTTAATCTCTCTTAAGGCACAGCTCACTGGAACATGAATGAATCTTTAGTAAATTCATCTAAATGCTAGGGAAAGCTGAGAGAGTCTTCCTTTAATAGGAAAACAGCAGCACGTTTTTTCCTTCTCTCTACCCTCTTGGGGAAGAGCACCTTAAGGCCTGTATTAGCTCATGAGATTTCATCCTAGAACAGTCGAGAAAGCATCAGTCCTATCCACAGTCTCCCTAATTAATTAATAAAAAGATTTAAAATTGTAAGCAATGCCAACTTCATTTTTTTGGGGTTTTTTTGGAGTTCCAATGCTAATAAATTTCTTTTCAATTGGAAATTGAAGAATCAGGCTGGTTTTGAGATTAGTACTAGCAATGAACCTACCTTCCATCTGTGGATTTAAATCCTTTAGGGGAACACCCCTTTTAGATTTTTGCACATTTGCTAATATGGCACGACTTTAAAACTGACTTTGTCTGTTCTTACATAAATCTATAGAAGAACCCACTCCCCAAATATAGCATATTTATTATCTCCCCTCAGACCTCACTGAACCTTGGTATGCAGAACAAATAAAACACAATCAAGTTATTTATCAAGGTGATCCAAGGTTTCAGTGATGCCAGGGGACCAACCCTCAGTGCAGGGTGTCCAAGGGTCACCACGATGTCCATGGAATACCAGAATCTATAAGGGTATGGTCCTGACCTAAGATGAGGGGCCAAATGCTAAATTTACAGAGACGATTTGTGGCCTTCTTGGATTAAAACAGTTGTAAAAGACCAGGCCTGACCTATAATTGGTGTGTAAAGAATTAGCATCCGCCCTGTAGATCTGCCAGAGAAGGCTACCTCCTGCAGTGCTATCTCTTGGTGAATGCTAACTCTGCTCAAAGGCCTTTTGGGGGAAAGGACAGTGAAAAACCTCTAGAGAGGTAAGTTTTCCACCCTTCCAACCTCTCTCCAGCTGCAGCTTGCTTGGTGCTGTCAGAATCTGGACTTGGGGGGAGTATCTCTGTAGTGGAACCAGTGACAGAAGCTGTTCTTTAGAATTTTCAGGATTGGCTGTATTCTGCGGTCAGAATGAGAGAGTCAAGCTGGGCAGAATCTCTCGCCAAGAGTTCAGGTAAGGTAATGTTTATTCACTGGGAATGCTTTCCACAGCCAGACAGCTTTGCTGACAATCTCAAGTTTTCTCCCAGTTTGTTTAAATTTACATGATAAATTTGTAACTTTTTAAAACTAAATTTTGGTTGGATTTACCATGAAAACCTTTTTTTCTTTATCCCATGCAAAATGGTTTGAAATGTAATTGTTTTTTAAAAACCCTATGTGTTGGAAATTCTTTAATCTGTTTCCTCTTTTTCCTCCCTTTGAAAGTTTTGCATAGTGTAAGCATTTATTATGTCTTTTACCTTCCCTCTGCTCCTCCCCTGTGGGAGATACTAATGCTATGATCTGTGCTGAAAAATGGCACTCTAAAGGTATGGGAAGGAAGGAACCCCAAACTACAACCTGCTGTCCTTTCACGCCTTCCTTTGGAGACTGTTCCATCAGTGCCGAGGTGTGTGAGAAAATGCTTACTGCACCGCCATCTTACTGAGTTGCTTCACATGAGGAAAATGGGGTTTTGACCCTGCCACTCAGTGACTCAGTTCCACATTTTGGATTGCATACTGGAAAAGAAGCCAATCTTCTTGCTAGTAAACCAACAACCCAGCTGTATGCAGTGGTGACCCAAACAATGGATATAAACCTAAAAATCTAAGGGAGGGGTGAGGTGGAATACAATAGTTTTTGGAATCTGAAATCTCCTATTTATTTAATCAGGTTATTTACTGAGACTTGACATAAATCTGATTGGTGGGGATCTCTTAGGATCTAGTGGACACCTGGTATTAACTTACTCTCAGAGAAATACCAATTAACCCAGAGAGAAGTCTGGGTTCTGGAATTCAGTGAGAGCTGCCTCAGGACAATTGTGTATGGCCTCCATTTTTGTCTGTCATTCAGAGCTGGCTTCCAGTCACAGTACCCTTTGCTGGAAGGATCTGGGGTAGATGGGTGGATGGGTTTCTCATTCATTTTTTTTTTTTTTCCTCCCTTCGGGGTGGGGGATTGCTTTGGCTTTCTTTTGTTGTGGTTTGTTTTGTTTCATTTTTGGCAAGATCAGTTTTCGCTGCAAGGACTTGAAAAGACTGAAGGATGCCACCTGTTTTTCCTTGAGGCCTTGATTTTTATATTCTGTCCTGAGCAGAAGTTATTCCTCACAGCCTAGGGAACCAATAGCATCAGCGATTTTATTCAGTTACTCTTTGGGAAGTTTTGGGTTCTGTTTTTTTTTTTTTTATTCTCTTTCCTTAGCAGCAAGGTCTTTATTCCTGGAGAATCTACTCCATTGTAGACTCACTGCAACGTCAGGAGCCCTAACCGATTAAGTGCTGTCAGCTTGATGTACTACTGCGGACTCTGGAAACAGATATTGGTTCTATTCTGTATTTCCACTGTGTGTAGCTAAAACAACGGTCGGAGGCCAGATGACCTGTTAGATGGCTAGCTTTGTATAACTCGACTCTGTATGTTCCCATGTATGTTACCACAATGCTCCTCCTGTTGTACAGTGTCTGTGCGATGCTCTTTGAAGATGGTACTTTTTTTTTTTTTCATTTTCAATAAAAGTACATTACCTCCCACTTCCTGGTATTTAATCCTGTTGCTGAATGTGCCTTGTGTGAGTGTGTGCTCCGGCGTTGCAGGACCTCAGAGCTGGAGGTGGCATTCGGTGGTTCTTGGGGGCTGGCTGCCTTCCTCACTGCAGGTGGTGTTAGACATATGCTACCTGAGGTAACATGTTTTTGTTTTTGGGAGGGAGCGGGGAGAGGGGAGGGCCTGTGGGAGGGTCTCTGGATTTGTGATAGTCTGCTTTGTTTGCTGCCTTCTGTGCTATTAAACTGCTGATGTTTATTTTCAGGAATGTTTTGCAAATGCACTTCTCACTCTTCCCCAGTCCAACTGTAGGTACACTGTTCCTTTTTATCAAATAAGCACGTTTGAAACGATCCAAAAAAAGGTCTTAATTTCATTTAAAGAAATGTATCCATGTGTGGAGATACTGGAATAAGGTCAAATATATACTTTTTAATGACCATGTGTTTAGAATTAATTTCAGCTCATGGACAGATTTATGTTACATTAGAAAGAGCAATCGTTTTGGTGGTGTCCTTAAGGAAGAAAGTTTCAAATTAGTCCTACCTCCAGCAGAAGGCCCTGAGTAAATTACCGCAGGCAGGTTGCCAGTAACATTTGGTCCTCCAAGAAGGTTTTTCTCTGCTTATGCACTTAGCACTGAACAGTGAAGCTACCTCCTCTTTCTAACTTAACATAAAACTGTGGTGTGGTGTGTGGGTGCCGTGGAGATGTTGAGAGCGGTGTGTGTTTCTCCCTGTAGGCCTTCATGGTGAAACACCTCCTGGAGTACTCCCAGGCCACAGATTCTAACCTCAAGTACAGCTTGCTGTTAGTCCTGGGCCTCCTTCTGACAGAAATTGTGCGCTCCTGGTCACTTGCACTGACTTGGGCATTGAATTACCGAACTGGTGTCCGCTTGCGGGGGGCCATCCTCACCATGGCATTTAAGAAGATCCTGAAGTTAAAAAACATTAAAGAGAAGTCCGTGGGTGAGGTAAGTAAGGGGTGTTTGCTTCAGAGTGGAGAGGACGCTCCCAGCTTGACCTGTTTCTTTCCCCTGGGTCCCTGCTTTGCCTTTTTCCTCCCCCTGAGAGAAGTGGCCTGTGTCCTCGCAGGGTCTTCTCACTGCTCTTTGTGTCTCGTAGCTCATCAACCTGTGCTCCAACGATGGGCAGAGGATGTTTGAGGCCGCCGCTGTTGGCAGCTTATTGGCTGGAGGACCCATTGTTGCCATCTTGGGCATGATTTATAATGTAATTATCCTGGGACCAACAGGCTTCTTAGGATCAGCTGTTTTTCTCCTCTTTTATCCCGCAATGGTGAGTAAGCCTCCTTGCCATATTTTGGCAGCTTCTCCTTAGATGAGTTACTTCCATTGGGTTATATATAGTAGGCACCGCTGAGGTATCATATCTCTTACTGGAAATTTCCTCAGAGCAGGTGCCTGGTTTGGAAAAGTCTAGAATTGCTAGACAGTGTTCAGTCCATCCATGCAGAATTTTTACTTGAGAGAAAATAAGGTATTGCTTGAATAAAGGCAGTGACTCCTTCTGAGATTAAAAAAGGGAGTCTGAGTGAAGGAGAAGGCCAGCAGACCTGGCCCCCAGGTAACTATAGGAGTGTTTGAGTCAGTCCATCTCAAGTTGATGCTAACTGATATGGCTTTCATGCTTCCCTTTGGTAGCACTCAATATCTGCAATTACTATTGAGAACAAATATGTATTTGTCTTAACTTCTGTACAAAGGGGTAAGAATTAAATATTTGATTATAATTTAATAGACTACTTTTATTAATAACAGTACAACTACAGTGTGCTCATTTTATTTATAATAATCTTAAGCAAATTTTTTCCCCAGAAAGACTAGACAGTTCCCAAGTTTGATAAGCTGTGATTTGGCATGGCATCTCTTTTTTCTTTCAGATGTTTGTATCACGGATCACTGCATATTTCAGGAGAAAATGTGTAACCACTACAGATGACCGTGTCCAAAAGATGAATGAAGTCCTCACCTACATTAAATTTATTAAAATGTATGCCTGGGTCAAAGCATTTTCTCAAAGTGTTCAAAGTAAGTTTACAGACTTCCTATGTACATGTGGTAGAAGGACTTTGGCTTCTTTGCTTCCTGGGCACATTAGCTACTAGGAATCCCAATGTCATAGGAGCATAACTTATATTCTCATAATATGATTTTATGAGCTTAACGTTGATAGGGATCTTAGAGACTTGAACCCATGACCTCATCTCAGAGATGAGGAAATTGAGACCTGAGAAAACTATGGTTCCCTCCCGCCCCCCAAGATAATTCAGCTGGTTATGAGTAATTCATTTAGTTTCAAAGGTCCCTGTCTTTATTTACTGTGCCCATAATTTTCTGATCTGGCTATGAGGACATCACAAAAAACAATCAAGTGCTCCAGCTCTGCCCCCTGCACTCTGTGGGTGTGTGTGTACGGGAGGTAGCTAGCTGTGAGGTTCCTGGGAGCGGTTCCGGGAGAAGCACTGGTCTGGGGATCAAAACAGCTGGACCCTGGGCATAGCTCTGTTACTCACTCATAAGGGTTTCCAGGGCTTGTAGTTGTTGTTGTTGTTTTTTTTTT
>NW_017731364.1:2099180-2114465 GCF_001890085.2 Hipposideros armiger | reverse complement strand
TCACTGCGGCTGCTGGCCGCTCACGCTGGCTGCTGGCTACACACGGTAGTCCATGGCAACCCACTGCCACATGGGCTGCAGCCTACGCCGTCACCGGCGACTCCCGGCAGCCCAGCTCCAAGTTGAACTGTTGTTCAGCATCTTAGCTGTGGAGGGCAGTGTTCACTGGCCCTCATATGTGGGATCTGAACCGGGGTCCTCTGGCATCCCAAGCGAGTTCTTAACCATCGCGCCACTCGGCCGGCCCTGTTGTTGTTTTTTTTTAATCTTTTCAAAAAATCAATTTATGTTGAGTCATAACGTTTTTGGTGCCTGGCCCTATCATGATCTGCAAATTCATTGCAGACATAAACATGTCATATGTTAATGCCACAAAGCTTGGAAGAATAATCAATTAGCACAGACTGGACATTCAAAAAGATCTCAACGAAAATTGGAATGATGGGCCTTAAAAAACAGGTGAAATTTAAGATGGCTATATTAAAAGACACTTTAGAGTTTAAAAAAGAAGCTCAGTAGCTGTGCAGCCAGGGTGAGAACCCTGTTGCTGACAAAAGAGAAAGAACAGGAGGCATGTGTACATCCTGGCTCTGACTGCATGACAGGGCTGTTTATATAAACTTAATTTCAATATAAAAGATACGGGATATTAATTGACCATAGCCTCCTGGTAAGCTAACCTGAATACATCGCAGCTAAAAAGTTCATGCAATTTTTGGTTGAGTAGAACTATAGTGTTCAGATCAAGGAAGCTATTTCATTTTCACTGGGTTGGCTTGTCAATTAAGCCTTCAGGAACATTTCAGAAACGTTATTTATGAGTGGTCATCCAGAGAAGGTGACCACTCAGAGGTATCCAACAGTGGGTAAGGCTGCTTCGCTAAGTAGTGGGTTTGTTGCCACTAGTATGGAACAAATAGATGCTGACTAGACATCTGTCAAGCATGTTGTCAGCAGGGTGACTGCTGGTGGTCCCTTCTGGTTCTAGCTTCTGTAGTTTTTATAATCTTCTCTCTCAGATTCCTTTCATCCTTCAGCCCCTGACTTTGGTATCTTTATCTGTTTTAGTTTGAAAAGAGCCTTCTTGTTCATTATGGACTTGGGCAAGGTATATGATAAATGTTAAAGCAATGGCTTGGATTTTTTTTTTTATGTATATGACTAATGAGCTAACTGAAGGTAGTTCCCAATGTCTTGGGCAGTGGTAATACCTTTAAGATCAGTGCATAGTCTCTCAGAAGAATTTCTTTTTCTTTTTTTTTTTTCTTTTTTTTTTTTATTGGGGAATTGGGGGGTGGGAACAGCGCTGGGGAATTGGGGGAAGGGGAACAGACAAGTTGCTGTAGTTGCTGTCGTTTTGTTCTTCAGTCTAGTTGTGGAGGACGTTGCTTCACTGGCCCAAGTTGGCACCATCACTGCGCTCTTTCCCGGGCGAAGCAGATCAGTCGCCGGCTTCTGGACGGCCACTCACTGCGGCTGTTGGCCGCTCACGCTGGCTGCTGGCTGCTGGCTACATACGGTAGCCCATGGCAACCCACTGCCACAGGGGCTGCAGCCTAGGCCATCGCCAGCAACTCACGGCAGCCCAGCTCCAGGTTGAGCTGTTGTTCAGCATCTTAGCTGTGGAGGGCAGTGTCACTGGCCCTCATATGTGGGATCCGAACCGGGGTCCTCTGGCGTCCCAAGCCAGTTCTTAACCATCGTGCCACTCGGCCGGCCCTCAGAAGAGTTTCTTTTATGTTTAAACATTTGTTTGAAAATACCTCACCAGGAAGTATTAGCATACTTATATGCTAATACTTCCTGGTCTATTTACTGTCATGGTCTAGTTACTGTAAGGTTGCTCTGTTAAGTGTCAGTTTTGCAAATATTTAAGAAAATTATTCTGCCTACGAAAATTGTATTTCACTCATCTTCTTCCAATCACCCTTCCTGCTTTTTGTGTGAAGCCTCTATGCTAATAGCAACCTATAATAGGCACTCTAGTAAATCTTCGTTCCTTTTTAATTCTGCATTATTGTTGTACAGTCTTTCCTATAAGTATCTAGGCAAGAAATAAACAACAGCCATTTAAGTAATCAAAACTGCCAATTGTAGATACAATGAATGTATCGTACATAAGAAATTTGCAAGAAGAATCAGACTAAGGCAAAAGATGTGCATTGTTCTGTGTATGCAGTGCTGCAAAGGCAGGAGATGTGCATTGTACTGTGTATGTAGTGCTGCTTGCCGTTAGATTCATTCCTGTGATTTGATCCATTTCAAACCTCAGGCTTGTATACCAGCTCTAATGATAGGGAATTGATAGCCATAGTGACCTGGTCTTTGCATCATAGGTGTTAAAGGGTCGTTTTAAAACCTATGTGTGGCTGAAGACCTACCAAGTCTTGTTTGGTAGCAGAGGAGCAATATCGCAGGTTTCTTTTGACTTGCTTTTTAGAAATTGGCTTGCTTTTTATTTTTAGAAACCCGAGAAGAAGAACGACGGATATTAGAAAAAGCCGGGTACTTTCAGAGCATCACTGTTGGCGTGGCTCCCATCGTGATGGTGATTGCCAGCGTGGTGACGTTCTCTGTTCACATGACCCTTGGCTTCGATCTGACAGCAGCACAGGTCAGTGAGCCCTTGGGGCTTGGAAGGTCTAGAAAGACCACATACAGAGATGCTGTGGTGCTCTTATTTCTGGATTTGGAGGTCCCCGCAGTAATCAGAAGGTATTTTTTCATTTGCATGATTAAGCTGAGAAGTAGAAGAGTGAGGATACAGCCCTAATGTACAAATAATGTATGGGTAGTTTTTAGGCAGCCAAATTTTGGGTTTAATTCTGAAACAGATCATCCTGTGGTTCAGTTTTACTGAGAATTTTAATTGAATGTCTCATACCTTTATACCTTTAAAAAAATATACCAACATTTGACAGTCAAATTGCTTGCAGCCTTCCTTAAACCTGGAAAGGAAACTGATGATGTCTTGTTATTTTAGTTGCGTAGCCTAGTCAGGTTCAGTTTCTTCTCCTTTTTTATTTTCAGGCTTTCACAGTGGTGACCGTCTTCAATTCCATGACTTTTGCTTTGAAAGTAACTCCGTTCTCAGTAAAATCTCTCTCAGAAGCATCGGTTGCTGTTGACCGGTTTAAGGTAAGTGGCTCACTTCTCCTCTCCTCCGTGTCAGGAGCCATCCCTGGGAAAACTAACTGTTCCCTTCATTCCAATGGGCCACACAGGCTGCCTGCTCTTGGCTTTTGTTCATCTTTAGCCATTTGGCAAGTTGGTAAGAAAGGGGGTGTGAGGAGACTGAATTAAGGGACGGAACTAGTTAGTTACCTTTTCAAATAAATGTGAATTCTTACCTTTTGTAGACAGCCTACTTAGTTCTGGGCTTCCAGGATTTGAGTGCTTCCCTTTAGATCTTGGCCCTTCTGCCTGGGCCTGACGTGGATATATGTTGTAACTTACTGAGCCTTTAAGTGATTCAAACGTAGAAGATCAGGGCCATCAGATGACCATCAGCTTTTCATCACTTGATCTACCGTCTACCTCTACCAAAATGCTGTCCTCGTTTTGATTGGTTGATATGCTAAGCCTTTTTGACACTTTCTTTTTCCTGGCCTGTGGTTGTCACTCATGATGCAGGGGTGGTAGTGATACATGGGATAGTCATAAAATTAGATCACGTTGAGAAGTGCAGTTAAGTGTCACTTTTTTGGGGTTTTTTTAAGGTAGTTCGTTGATCCTGCCATGACTGTGTTCTTAGTGCCTCCAGAATAATACAAGAGGGAGAGATATTTGAGAGGGTGGAAGGAGAAAGATATTTGAAAGTGGTTCTACTTAAAAAAAAAAAAAAAGAGCAACACCTGTATGGGCTGGGACTCCTTGACAAAGCCACTGCATAGAGTAGCTCCTGCCCACCTGGAGCAAAACAAAAGCAACGCTGGTGGCTTGAAGGCTTGCAGCTCAGGTGTTTGAGGGATTAATATCATCACCTTAGATGTTCAGGAGAAAACAAATTGAGTTTTCCTCTTAAGAAGAATGGAAAATCGCTTTCCCAGATTGATTTGTATTCTACTCATTTTCAGTTAACTAGGTGAATTTTGTTTGGTCAACAAAGCTAGTCCTCAAGAATGCACCCCCAGCCCCAGCCTTCCCTCACCCCGACCTGGCAGCTAAACGGCTAACAGCCAGAGCCATATAAAAAGAAATGGTTTATTTGTAACTAAAGATTTATTTTGCCGAACTCACAATATCCAATCATGGGGAAAAAAGCCAATGTTTTGATGATAAATTTGTTCCCTTGTCCTTGTTAGTGAACAGATTTGTTGGCATTTTGGATGAAGAAATAGGAATTTGTAGTATAGATTTATTCTTCCCTTGCTTCTCGAGAGCTCTCTTCTCTTCACTTACTAGAGGGGACTTATATTAGCAGGTGGCTTTTCTCATCATAGCTCCTTCCTTGATCCAGGAAGCTTGAGTTAATAAGGAAGCAAAATTAGCCACCGTCCTATTATATGCCCATGAGACTTTAGTCTCATTCTGTCTTATTCCTCTTGACAGTCTGCTCCGCCCCATTCTCCTTCTGCCTCTCTGCTGCCTCTCCTTTCCTCTCCCCCTCCTCCTCCTCCTCATTCTAGGATGATGATAACCTGTAGGAAGGCAGTGAAAAACCACCTTGTGACTTTACTGATAAGATTGTCACCAGTATAGGGTTCCCAGCTTAGCAAATAAAAACACAGGACACCCATTTCATAATTGCATGGGACATACTTACACGCAAATATTATTCATTGTTTATCTGTAATCAAAATGTAACTAGGCACCCTGTATTCTATCTGGCCACCCTATGAATAGTCAGTCCCCTCTTCTGCTCCACAGATACATTCTGATTTGATGCTTCCAGGGAGTGAGAGTAGCGTTTTGATGGCCAGTGTCCTGTGGTAATGATGAGGTTTATGGTTTATGCATTTCTATGATTCTGTTGTCCTGGCAGGTGCAAATCCAAGTTCATATAAATTCAAGTGCTGTGAGGCCCTCATGTGCCTCTGAGCACGTCATGGCAGAATGAACCGAAATGAAAATGTTCCTGGGAGGAGTTTGGGGCTGCAGGGAGCCTATGGGGAAGAAGCTGTGCAAACTAGAGCATGAGCACACTTTTTAATAATCCACTGAGGCTTTAAAGATCCTTTTAGTAACTCTCTAGGGGAGAGAAATGATGGGAATTCTGTCAGCATATGTTTTTACTCTATGAAGTTGATCAGAACCTTCGGCATGTTATTCTTAGCTCAGTCTTTCAGAAAGGCCCTGAACAAATGAAACCAACAGCTGTTTTCAGAAACTAAACCTAAGACTGACCAAAAGTGAACATTATCTAGGAGATTTAGAACTATGACACTTCTGGGAAGATTGGGGATTAGGAATGGATAGGAGGTGCGGCGATTTAAGGAAGGAAAAGAACAAGTTTAGAGGTGTAGGATCCAGCAGGAAAGGGCTTACTCTTGGGGAAAAGGATTATATGGTACATTTAATAGCACCTGCAAACTTTAAAATAGTTGGGGGATCTCAGTAACTCAGTGAAGAGTTCTGACCCTAAAAGTCATCTTTTCTCTAAAGACTTTCTAATGTTTTAAATTTTTTTTATTAAAAAAACTTTTTATCATATTGGGACTGCAGCTAGGACAGCATTCTGTAGAGAGATCACTGGTTTAAGAGAGTTGTCAGAAATGGGTTCAAACTCATGGGCACATAAGTCCTGAGATGAGATTTATTTTGGTCAGTGTTTCAGATCTAATTTTAGGAACACTTAGCTTTTTGAGCATTCCAGTTATCTTTCCCTAACACAATTCAGTGGGATTCTGGGAATGAGTGGGAGGAAAGAGTCTTATTTTCTTCCCAAGGATGTTTCTGAGGGAGATAACCTTCACTTCCATGCAAGTCAGTTCCTTTGGTTGTTTGAATTCTCACAAGTTCCAGGGCAGGACTTTGAAGGCATGAGAACCTATTGGCAAGAAGATGGAATCCGCCATCAAAAAAGTCTCGGGTACTCCTTTCTAACCTGAGCAAGCTGGGCCTGGTCACAGTCTGAGCTCACCTTCTCCCCTCAGACATGCGCCATGTTGTGGGTGAAGGAAGCCTGTGGGCTTCGAGGTTCTGCAGGAGTGGGCTGGAAGGGAAGCAGAGCGGTGAGGGTCTGTGGAGGAGAGCAGCATGCCCTTTAGTTTTTCTGCTTGCGTTTTCCCACCGCTACTCAGCAACTCATGAGTGAGAACAAGGGGTTGCATATGGGTTAGTTAAATGTCCTTTGGTCACATGAGACTGGTAGAAAAGGAAAAGCTAGTTTGTCGTGTAGTTGGTAGTAGAGATGCTGGGCCACTGACAAGGCCTTTGTCCCTCCTGAGGGTGTCCCCACACCCCTGTGACCTGTCACTGGGCCTGAGGCTGGGCTACACTAATGAGCTACCTTTTGCCCTTCAGCTTCCTTCCACTGTATAGCTGATGTGTTTTGCTACGTGAGTGTACGCCCTAGGCTTGTCTCACTGGTCTTGATCCAGTGTCTCATCTTTGCACCTCTCTCACAACTCCTATCAGAGTTTGTTTCTGATGGAAGAGGTTCACATGATAAAGAAAAAACCAGCCAGTCCTCACATCAAGATAGAGATGAAAAATGCCACCTTGGCATGGGACTCCTCCCACTCCAGTATCCAGAACTCACCCAAGCTGACCCCCAAAACGAAAAAAGACAAGAGGGCTGCCAGGGGCAAGAAAGAGAAGGTGAGGCAGCTGGAGCACACTGAGCATCAGGCGGTGCTGGCAGAGCAGAAGGGCCACCTCCTCCTGGACAGCGACGAGCGGCCCAGTCCTGAGGAGGAAGAGGGCAAGCACATCCACCTGGGGAACCTCCGCCTGCAGAGGACGCTGTACAACATCGACCTGGAAATCGAAGAGGTAACTGCTCTGCCTCCCCACTCCCCGTCTGTCTACCAGGTGCCTATTCTGGCGAGAGCAGGCAGCTCTGCCGTTCCTTTTAGCAAAGTCCTTTGTGGCTGGGAGTGGTTTTAAACTAATGAGCAAATCTGGCCAGCTCCACCTCTAAAAGGAATATGTACGCATTTAACAATAGAAATGAATAACAACTGATCTCTTGAGATACTCATTTTATAAGTATTCAAGCGGATTTTCCAAAATTCTGCCCTGAATAGATTTTTGGCTAGTAGAGTTGTCATGTGAGCTGTAATAATTATTTCTGGTTTTTATAACTCTGTATAAGCTTCTCATTATCACTAGGTTGTGCACAGCACAGAACCTGGCACATAGTAAGTATTTTGTTGTAATTGTTTATTTTTCATTTAAGTGAAGGATCGTTATAGTATAGGACGTCATACAGCCCAGGAAGCACAGGACAAGGGTCTCTCAGAGGCCCTCCTTTAGAGATTGGCTCCAGGTTCAAGGCTATTAAAGTACAGAATACGATTTGGAACCAGCACCATGTTGATGGTTATATGGTCCAGAGGGTCCCAGATGTAGTAGTACATTCATTCAACAGTCATTTTTTGAGTGCCAACTCTGTGCCAGGCACTGTTGTAGGGCTAGGGTATAACAGCAAAAAACCAAACAGACAAAAATCCCTGCCATCTTGGAGCTTACTTATATCCTAGATAGATGATAAACAAGTGACGTAAAGTAGTCCCCCCTTATCCGTGGGGGATACATCTAAGACCCCCAGTAAATGTCCGAAACCACGAATAGCACTAAATCCTATATATACTATGTTTTATCCTAAGTATGTACATACTTATAATAAAGTTTCACTTATAAATTAGGCACAGTAAGAGATTAACAACAACAATAATAAAATAGAGCAATTATAGCAATGCACAATACTATAATAAAAGTTGTATGAATGGGGTCTCTCTCTCTAGTAATTTTTATTGTTTTCAGTCCAAACCTAGTCCTGAATTTGTGTAACCATCTTTTACTTGCAGGAAATGGCTTAGTGTTGCTCGTTTCAGGGGATCCCTTCCTGAAGTTTTCATTGTAGCTCATTGCTTTCTGGCTCACACATTGCCTATAATCAGAATACATTTTCTGTTCGTGTCTTCCACCCACAAATGTAATGCCTTTTCCATCTTAACTAAGCATTATCATGCATTGTGGCCATAACTTTTACAGTTGGAAGTGTGACGGCAAAACTAGCATGAATTTCTTTTCCCTTCTTCATAATTTCAAGGGTGGAAGATTCGTTCTTACCGTTAGGTCTTAGCAACCTCAGCATACAATTTTTTTCCTTCCTCATTAAGTTGAGAACTTCTACCTTTCCACTTACAGGAAGCACTTTATAACTTCTGTTTGGCATGTCTAAATTGCCAGCATCACTACTACTGCGCTTTGCAGCCATTTTTAATTAAAATAAGTGTTCCTTGAACACAAGTACTGTGAGATGGAGACAGTCAATTCTGATAACCAAGATGGCTGCTAAGTGACTAATGGGCAGCGAGCGTATATGGAGTAGATACTTTTGACAAAGGAATGATTCATGTTCAGGGTAAGACTGAGCAGGATGGCGTGAGATTTCATCACACTACTCAGAGTGGCACACTATTTAAAATTTATGAATTGTTTATTTCTGGAATTTTCCATTTAATATTTTTGGACCACTGCTGACTGCAGGCAATTACTGAAGCCATAGAAAGCAAAACTGTGGATGGGGGGACTACTGTATGTTGTGTGTCAGATGGTGATAAGGGCTGTGAAGAAAAGGAAGTAGACAGTGCTGGGTCAGGGAGCAGGTAGGGTTGTAATTTAAATAGGTTGCCTGAGGGAAGGCCTTGTTTAAAAAGTAATATTTGAGCAAAATCCTGAAGGAGATGAGGGAATGAGTCATGTGGATATCTGGAGGAAGAAGCGCTTTCCAGGCAGAAGGAACAGAGAAGCTCAAAGACCCTGAGGCCTGTTACTGGAGCAGAGCGAGCATGGGAAAGAGAGTAGCAGATGCCGAGGTCAGAGGCGGAGTTAGGTGCCAGAGCCTCCGGTGATGACTTTGGCTTCACACTGAGTGGAAAGAGAAGCCATTGAGGCTTTGAGCAGAAGAATGTTGTGATCTGATTTATGTATGAAGAGAAATATTCTAGCTTCTGGATTGAGAAGATTATTTTAGAGAAACAAGGAAGGAAGGAAGATGAACAGTTAACCCAGGGGAAACATTAGGGCACCTTAGACCAAAGGTGGTGGTAAGAAATGTTTACCCACATAACTGGAAGTATGGAGTATTGGGTTCTAATGTGGTATATAATCAAGTCAGCAACCGACCAGAGGCACGTTACACAGATCCATAGCTAGACTATAGAGAGAACAGGAGGCTCCCAGCTCTTGAAAGCTGTAACCAAGAGGAGGAGATGGTCCTCGGTGAGACCACCAGAAACAACCAGTGTTGTTTATCATTGGAGGGTGTTCAAGTCAATTTTTAACTTCAGTTCACTCTTAACAGGCTTCTTCTTTAATGACGATTATCTTGGTTATGAGGCAGCTCTCTCATACTGCTAATCAGCTCTATTAGAGGATTAGTCCTCATATTCAGCGGAAATTTACTCTTCTACTTTCTATCTATTAATCCTCATTCTGCCCTTTACAGCCCACATTCACATGACAGAACTTTAGCTATTTGAAGAGACCGCAATTCTCCCCAGCCCCTCTCTTTAGGGAGGGGAAGGGAAGCTAATGTTTCTTGATGGTCTTCACTTGCTTCATTGCTGATATCTCTTTTAAGTCACCAGAACAGAGTTTTCTCTGTGTAAATCTGACCTGAACAGAGACAAACTGTGATCTGGTCTCCTCATTACCACCAGGCTGTAATCTTTCAAACTCCTGGACCATGTAAAAAACTGTTTGTTTAAATACTTTTATTAAGTACCAGATACCGTACTTAGTTCTATAAGGATAATTCCTTCCCTCAAGTTGCTCAAAGCCCAGTGAGAGAGACAGTATTAGTTTAAGTAACAAGGCCACGATCAAACAATTGGGAAGTGCTGTTGGAGATGGGGTTCAAATCAAGACCAATCTGCCTCCAGAATCCACGCTCCTTGCATATCACCCCTCTTTATTCCTTCCTTTGCTGCAAGAATTGAGTTGGTACAAGATTACCAAACAAGTGGCCCTGTTAAAATCATCTGCCTGTCCTTGAAAACTTTTAACACTATCCATTGAGACCTCATTATTTTGTCTGAGGATATTCAGTTAATCAGTCACAGGTTTGGTTTTCCACTTTTATGTGGGATTGATGGTATGGATATTCCTCAGATCCTTGGAAATGTTTTGTAGAAAAACGGAAGCAATAGTATGTATAGTTTTTATTGAAAATAACTTACAGACCCTGGAGAAAAAAATCATAATCATTTTTTTTACTGCTGTTCTCTCTTCCAAAACAACAAAATGAACACATAATAAAAAAACACAGATTACCAACCAAGTATGAAAGGGGCTGGTTCTTTCTAGAAGTGATGTGGGATACCTTAATGTGTGTGGTATATTTAGTTTTCCCAAGAGCTTACACATCTGTTACCTCAGTGTATCTCTACAGAAACCCTATGAGGTAGGTGGCTGACAAAGGAGAAAAGAGGTAAGTGATTTTCTGGGTGATTAGGAAGCCAGTTCCCATATTGATGGACTATAATTAATGTGTTGTTTTTTGTTTTTGTTTTTTTCCTCAAAGAAATAGGAAGTCCCTAGAGATGAGTGGTCAGTCGCCCTTCAGTGACCTTTCCTCTTGCTCTGTTTTTTTCAGGGTAAACTGGTTGGAATCTGTGGCAGTGTGGGAAGTGGAAAAACCTCTCTAATTTCAGCCATTTTAGGCCAGGTGAGATTTTGTTATTGTCCTTGACATTTTCTGTTTCTTTCTCTGGACTCTACTTAGCAAGGAAAAAATGAATTTGTTTCCTAGAGAGAGCCAGGAAAGGTGGAAACAAAATGAACCCTTCATTAGCATTGCCTTTCTTCCCCCTCCCCCACTGCATTTTCACCCCTTAATAGCATTGTGTCTGGAAAGGGGGCTCAGTGGGCACCTGTGTGTGTACACTGTGTGTTATGGTGTTTGAGAGGACAAGGTGGTATGTGCAATTACTACCCAGGCTGGTTAATGAAACTTTGTTCTAAGCTATAGCATCCCTAACCTAAGACAGATTATCAACTGTCAGCTCCAAAAGGAACCCTAAAAGAGGATAAAATGGATAAATCAATTCCTATCAGTCACTGGGACCTAAAACACAATTCAAAGCACACGGCTCATTGTATAGTCTCTTCATGTTGGAGTGGAGGGTCCGCCATCATTACATGGACACTGTATAGTACGAGTTGATGTCTAACTGGAATTTTTTCCCCTTTAGTCCTCATTTTACAGAAGCAGCTGGTCTAGCCAACAGCCTAGATTTCTGCAGATGAGTTGCCCTGTCCTTAAACTGAGACGGGGACTAGCTCTAAATCCTTACAGCACCCTCCCCAGGGGATTATGAAAGGACCTTCCACTTCTGTTTCCTTTAATTAAAACAGCTTGCAATTAGGAAAAAAGGATATAAAGCAGCTCATAGGTTGCTGAATGAAGTGTTAGTTCATTCAAGTCATGGGTTGTGCTGGACTCCCATCACACGTAAGCCACGAGAACTATGATTTTCTTGCCATTATAGCTCTCTGTGGAACAAAGTTGAGGTCTGGATCTGAGTCCAAAAAGCATCTGAAGAAATTGCTAAACCTTTCAACTCCATTACGGAATACAGGGGACTCTGTTGGCTTAGAGTGATGGTTTTGCATTATGATGCCATTGGATGGTGTCTGTCTCCTTAGATGACACTTCTAGAGGGCAGCATTGCAGCCAGTGGAACCTTTGCTTACGTGGCCCAGCAGGCCTGGATCCTTAATGCCACTCTGAGAGACAACATCCTCTTTGGGAAGGAACTTGATGAAGAAAGGCAAGAAATGTTTGGTTTCTGTCATGCTTTCCGTCTTGACCACGTGAGACGCAAGGCAGCCCGAGTCAGCAGGCTCTACTCCAACCGTGTCCCTGATGCTGGGTCTCTTTATGTCCTTCAGATACAACTCTGTGCTGAACAGCTGCTGCCTGAGGCCTGACCTGGCCATTCTCCCCAACAGCGACCTGACTGAGGTACAAGCCTTCTGCCCCTGATGGCGAATATGTTTAGCAGAGAGGACTCTGGAAGATGGGTGGCAGGGCTGTGCCAGAGACACCTCCTAGAATTCTATCTTAAATGCACAGGAGAAAAAACTACAGCGAGATTTTCTTTCACTGGGACTCTGTGTTAGAAAGTATTTGAGCCTTGGGGCAGGGATAGCAACACTACCTGTTTTAAGCATATAAATATTTCACTTATCAAGTGGATTTTAAACAAAATCCCATTGTTGGTTCAGAGTTAATATTTTCTGTACTCTCCATTTTTGAAACCATCAGTCAAGCATGTGCACATTGAGCTTCTTCCCTGAACCCTTTCTGCAACCTCCTCACTGTGCTTTCTGGGCTCCTGTAGATTGGCGAGCGAGGAGCCAACCTGAGTGGTGGGCAGCGCCAAAGGATCAGCCTTGCCCGGGCTTTGTACAGTGACCGGGACATCTATATCCTGGATGACCCCCTCAGTGCCTTAGATGCCCATGTGGGCAACCACATCTTCAACAGTGCTATCCAGAAACAACTCAAGTCCAAGACGGTTCTGTTCATCACCCACCAGTTACAGGTACAGTGCCCTCTTCCCCAGGCTGCCCACTGTGGCTTGAAAAGTCAGAGACAGGGAGGTGGGCTTGGTCCTTCTAGGTACCTTCATGGGCTCCTAGAAGTTCCTGGAAACATCAGTGTTCATGTCCTCAGCAAATAGACCCCTGGCCCTTGTACCAATACAGCTCATTGTACCAATGTACCCAATTGCTATCTGAATTCGAGATCCTTGGAGCATGGTAGCTTCTGCATATAAATCGATGAGTAAAAGAGATAGGCTGAAAATGGAGTTTGGGGTAGAGATAGTTTGGAAAGCATTATGTTAGCATCTATATGCAAGTGGGAACTGTTTAAGGAAGACAAGGTCTTTTCCCTCTGTCATCCCATGACAAGCAGCCACTTTGGAGAGCAGTTCAAGGATGTTGCCATCTGCTCTGCATATGTTCTTGAGTTTAGAGAGCTAAGCCCCTATTCTGCCACAGAAAGTCAGTAATTATGTGTACTTCTGAGTACAGTGTGAAAGGGTGTGAAGTTGAATGCAAGGCTTCTGTGGCTCCACCAGCAGATTTATGTCAAAAACTGGAGGAACTGAACCACATCACAAGGCACAAGGAACTGAAGCAGAGGATCTCAGTCTTGGCACTATTGACATTTTGCTCCAGATAGCTCTTTATTGTGGGGGGGCTGTCCTAGGCATCCCTGGCCTCTATCCATTAGCTGGCACTGGCGCCCCTCCCCCCAATTGTAACAACCAAAAGTGTCTCCAGATATTGCCAAATGCCCCCTTAGGGTCTCAGTCCTTTCCAGATGAGAACTGCTGAGCTAAGGTATGGATGATTGGGGCCAGCCGACTGGCACGATGGTTAAGAACTGGCTTGGGAGACCAGAGGGCCCTGGTTCAGATCCCACATATGAGGGCCAGTGACACTGCCCTCCACAGCTAAGATGTTGAACAACAGCTCAACCTGGAGCTGGGCTGCCGTGAGTCGCCGGCAACGGCGTAGACTACAGCCCCTGAGGCAGTGGGTTGCCATGGGCTACCGTGTGTAGCCAGCAGCCAGCGTGAGCGGCCAGCAGCCGCAGTGAGCGGCTGTCCAGAAGCGGGCCAGTGAAGCAATGTCCTCCACAACTAGACTGAAGAACAAAACGACAGCAACTTGTCTGTTTCCCTTCCCCCAATTCCCCAACACTGTTACCAACCCCCCAATTCCCCAATAAAAATCTTAAAAAAAAAAAAAAAGGTATGGATGATTGGATGAATCTGCACAAATATCAGCAACCCTGTGCTCTCCCTGCCTTTATCTCTAGTACCTGGCTGACTGTGATGAAGTGCTCTTCATGAAAGAGGGCTGTGTTACGGAAAGAGGCACCCATGAGGAACTGATGAATCTAAATGGTGATTATGCTACCATTTTTAATAACCTGTTGCTGGGAGAGACGCCGCCAGTTGAGGTAAGATTCATGTGGCGTTTGCGTGCATCTCCTTTCTAGCAAGGCAGGCATGACTGCAGTGAGTGATGGCAAGATCTCAACTGAATTCAGTGTCTGCGTGTTATTGGCAGAGCTTTAGTTCACATACTGGTTCTATTATAGGTCAGGATTGTGGGGCTGGCGAGCCGAGGACTTCTGTCACTGAGAACTTATTAATAAGGCAATGACAGGGAGAAGGATATTGAGCTCAGTGTGTTGTCAACATAAGAAACACCAAAACTTGTGGAGAATTTTTATAAGAATTTATTTGAGCCAAACTGATGATGTTGCTGGGAAGCAAAATCTCAAATGCTTGGAGAATGAAAGTTTTGCAATTTCTTTTATACATTTGTAATTAAGGAAGAGAGGAAAGGAAGATTACATGGAGGTGGGAGAAAGCAAGGTGGGGATTGGATTACAGGATAGTTAACAAGATGATGTGTTCTCCTGAGGGTAGTTATTGCTTCCCAGGGGTCTGGAAAAGAGGACTGTTTTGGCATTTCAAAGGTATGTTAACCTAGATGCACAAAAACAGTGGACAGGGCTTGCTTAAACCTTGTACTAAAGAAGTCACTACCCAGCATGACCTGCCCAGTTAGGAATTTATGATCAGATCACCTTCACTTCTCCTTCTGTCATGCTATGACAAGCAGCCACTTTGGACAGCAGCTCAAGGATGTTGCTATCTGCTTTGCAGGTTACTTTTGGTTAGAATTATTATAGTGCCTCCTTTTTTGTCCACCCACAGTGTTGTTCAGTCATAGCTTAGTTTCAAAAACTCCTTCAATCTGATTGAAGCATATGAAACTACATTTTTAAATAAACAAGTGATTAAGGAGCCAAGGAAGAGAAATTAAATATTGCATACATTTGAAAATGATCCATGGTATCTTGGCTGCCGACTTGGCACTCATTAACTAACACTTATAATATTGGGCCCCAATTCCTGGATCAGGCACTTCATAGAAGCCATCCTATTTCGTCATTTTAACAGAGTAAGTACTGGCAAAGTCCCCTTCCCCGTTAGGGGAAGGCAGGTTTTACCAGGTAGATTACCTCCCTAGTGTTGATCAGGAAATTCCACACTAAGTAGTTTAAAATTACTCTCCTAAGAG
>NW_017731364.1:2069439-2098467 GCF_001890085.2 Hipposideros armiger | reverse complement strand
TCCATTTTGGGTCTGTTGTTTCTTTTTAACACTAACAAGGGCACTTTGACTCCAAAGGGTTCTTTCTGCTGTGCTGCCCTGCCTCCTGTAGCAACACAGAAAGATGGCAGCTTTTCATGGCTTTACTCTGAGTTTTGAGTAAGGCAAACACAAGGGCGTACTTACTTGGAGCTAGCCAAAGCGCCCGTTTTTCCTCCTTGCCAACCTGCTCTCGTACAAACCTTGGGTGGTCACTTTGGGTCTTAGGGGTGCACTCAGGCTGGGCCAAAAGCTACTTCTTTGCTACTAGTTTGTTTTGATGTATGAGAGGGATAAATGCAAAAAGTTATTGGGACCTTTTTCTGGGAGTCTTTGGGTGTCATCCTCTGTGGTTTCAGGTACAGTATAACTGTTCATGACCAAATTATTTTCGGCCTTTTGAGATAACTCAGATATTCCAAGTGTCACCAGTAAGTTCCATAGAGATACCCTGATCCAGATTTGGGTTTATGACCTCTCCTTATAACTCTCAGTTCTCTTCAGGTTATTTCCTCCTCACTGTAAGGGAAAATGAGAGGGAGAGAAGCTAACATATGAAATGTCCAAGGAATAAAAGACTTTGAGAATCAGTGAGTTTAGTGGAGGAGCATACTTTCAGTTTGTCACTTAACTTTCCTCAGCTTCAGTTTCTTCCTGTTAAAAATGGGAATGGCGCCTGCCTCTTAGAGTTGTTGCATCAATTAAATGAGATAATATGTAATGTTCTTCTCCTAATAAATAGTCAGCAAATGGTACTTTTCTCTTTAGACAATGCATTTATTGATGTACTGCAGTAAATATGCAATTTAGGGTCCTAGCTTATGTTCCAGATGTGTTACATTATTTTCTGACTTTTTTTACTGTCAATTTTAAAAGTCTAGTTGGAGAGCAAATTGGGGTCATGAGGCTGACTATTAAGCTAAATGTAATAAACTCTATAAAGAGAATTTCCTATATAAAGATATAAGAGGAACTTGGAAAGGAGAGCATTAAGTAGTTCCTAATATCTCAGTTTCAATTTGATGAATGTTTATTAAGTCCACTTGTGCCCTGTTATGGGCAGTTCTGGGTGTCAGGCCCTGTGTGGGCTGTAATCATGAGGGAGACATCATCTCCATCCTTGAGGGGACTCACAAGCTCCTGGGGAAGACCAGTATGCTATGCTCTTACACCAGGTCACATTTATAGTAACATGCTGTAATACAGTACTACTAACAAAGGGTCGGGGAGAACCGGGGAGGGGTAAGCTTTATTCTAGAGGAATCTGAGTTGCCTCAGGGTATAAGATTTGAACCTGTTTAAATGGGGACAACTGTGACTGAGTTGGGACAAGGGGAGGGGCATTCCAAGTGAAGAACCAGTATGAACAAAGGTACAGAAGTGGGAAATCACAGTGTGGTGTGTTGAATGGCAGGAAAGCCAGTGTAGCATGAGGGTAGGGCCACAGGATTAGGAGAAGAACTTGCAGAGTTAAGTTAGGGCCAGAATGTACAATAGATGTCTTACAAAATAGGCCGAGACGTTTAAGGGTATCCTGTGGTAGCCATGAGAAATGATCAGCTCTGTGATTTGATTTAATGATGTGGGGGTCAGAGATGGGAGGAATGGAAGTAACCCCAGCCCTAAAACTTTGGACAAGTTGGAGTGGGTGAGAACAACATTAAGGCTACTGTGTTAGGTCTTTAGTGACTTTGGGTAGCTTAATGTCAGTGGAATAATAACCGGGTAGGAACCCAGATCTCAAAGATTGAAGAAGTTGAGGAAACACAAGAAAAGAATGTAGGGGGCCCTTTTACTCATTGGGAGTAAAGTTGGATGTGTCTCTCTTCCACAATAGCAGCAGCTTCATAGATGATTCTCTAGTATGTCCTGTGGATATTTGTCTGAATGGCCATATCATAACTGGAGACATTTTTTGTTGTTGTTAATATTAGATTAATTCAAAAAAGGAAACCAGTGGATCACAGAAGAAATCACAAGACAAAGGTCCTAAAACAGGATCAGTAAAGAAGGAAAAAGCAGTGAAGCCAGAGGAAGGTAATGACCTTTTTTGAGATTTTAGATTTTGTCATTAAAGTATAACAGAAATTAAGCCATGTGCTATTTCATGATGTTTGATAACATTGGCCTGTTATAGAGTATCTGGCCTTATATTCTGGGAATAACAAAATTCTTGTATGATATTGGGAGACCAAGAGGCACCTTCTGTTTGCTTAAACAGACCGAGGCAATAAGACTGGCCTTTAATCTTATTTCTTCTTGTGCAAGGTACGGGTCCCGTGTAGGTAGGTAGTCATGGCTGAGTCATCCTGAGTAAGGAAAAATTGAATGGTGGTAGAGGTATACCTTTCCATCCTGTGATTCACCTCCACTCTTTACAAGTCAGTGCCCCGCCAAGGCAAAGGTGTTCCAGCTCCAAGAATGCCTGTGCTCTCAGTAGCCCCCTGTTGGAAGGCACGCTCCTCAGAGACTGCTGCAGAACTGTGGCGAAGCGTTACAGCTAGGTTCTTGCCTAGTTGACTTGCCTTACCCAGAGTCCTCGGTACCATTTTTTAAACCCTTTATCTTAACTGAAACAAATCTTGGGAGTTAGAAAAGCTATTTACAAGAGTTTAGGTGTTTTCACCTTGGCGAATTTTAAGCTGCATGTCAGGTTGCCCCCCAGAAAGAACGCAGTCCTGTTTTAAAGCTTTCTGTTGTGTCACCACCTCCCTCACCTGAGGTTTTGAATCGAGGACCTCCCCTGGGTTTGCCACTTCCTTGTTCTGAAGCCTGCAGCAGATATGTGGTGTTAGGAGTTGACCATCCCGATTTCCCACTTCCTGCCTCTTTTCTTTCTTTTAATAAAACCATATAGCAATTTTGAATTCAGGTATGATTTAAGATAGTTTACTCATACATACTAAACAAACATGGCACAGAAGGCTGAGATAGCTTGTCAGTTCCTGCCAGAGGCAGTAAAAATCAAAAAACGATATCCTTCGGGAACATTTGTTCTTTACAGGAGCCACTAACCTGGAGACTCACAACTATTAAAGTGCCCCTGGCCTGTGTGGCTTGTTCCAAGACAATGAAACATATGGGATGAAGAGGCGGAGGCTTCCTGTAGGGCCTTTCTCTGTATGCTCATGTCAGCATCAATCACCTGGCCACACCAGGGAGCCCCTAGGAGCTACCCTGAATCTTTATTCTCTTCTCCTACAGCAGTCACTATATCCTACTGAATTTACCTCCTAAAACTCCATCCCCGTTGCCATGACCCTGGTTCTGGCCTTTATCATCTCATCCCTAGCGTCACAGCTGTCCGCCCTCCATGCAGCCAACTGAGAGCAGACAGCTGAGAGAGACAGTTGAAAACGGGAGACCAACCAGCTCACCTTCCTGCATGGAGCCTTTCAGTGACCACCTCCCATTTTCAAAGCAGTGTTTTCTAATAATGCCGTGATTCGTGTAGGATACTATGATGCATGGAAGAGGCTGCTCACTGCCCGAGGTGACTGGACTGGCCATCCCAGGCCCATCTTAGCCCAATAGGGCCAGGAGTCACATCTCCACACACCTGCAGGCCATACTCTTGAGAAGTTTTTGTCTGAAGGATGACGTTCAGATACTTTATCCTCCAATCCCTTACCGCTGTGCAGGCACACATACTGTTCCAGCCGTGCTGACTTGGTTGTCTGCACTCTGTCTTGCTGTTGCCCCACCTCTGTGCTGGTGCTCATGTTACTTCCTCTGCTCACTGTCTCCCCACCTGGCTGACTCTGGCTTACCTTCGAGATGTAGTATGGACTACACAGAAAGTCTTCCCTGAAACCTCCCTGCTAACCACCCCATGGCTCCCCCAAATAGGTTAGATACACCTCCTGGATGTCCCCATGCTGCCCTGCATATAGCTCTGGCATTACATTGAACACATTTTATTGTAATTATGGTTTTATTTACCTGTCTATCCAAGTAGACTCTGGAAGGGTTCTCAGCCAGATCTCAAGGGCAGGGGCCTGGTCTTAATCCTCTTTACTGCTCCCTGTCCTCATCCTGGGCCTGGTCCATAGTAGGTATTTAGTAAATAAAAAAAATGGATGAATGAATGCTTCTGATAAAGAGGAAATTATTCTAACCTAGAGCCCTGTGAGACTATAGGCTCTCTTTGACGTTGCTCTTCTATAAGGGACTTAGTTTTGGAAAAGCAGCTTTTTCCTTCTGAGTTTGTGTTTCTTTTTTTTCTTACCTAGGGCAGCTCGTGCAAGCAGAAGAGAAGGGGCAGGGTTCAGTGCCCTGGTCAGTGTATGGTGTCTACATTCAGGCTGCGGGGGGCCCCTTGGCTTTCCTGGTCATTATATCCCTTTTCATGCTGAACGTGGGCAGTACCGCCTTCAGCAACTGGTGGTTAAGTTACTGGATCAAGGAAGGAAGTGGGGTAAGCTTGCTCATTAATGGGAAAATTATGTCTGAGAGTGTGGCCATCTCTCCATATCCCCTGGCCATTCTTGAGGAAACTGCTCTAGTTTTCGATGAAAAGGCACAATGAACAAGGGTCCCCCAGGATGGAAAAGATGAGTCCCTAACATAACCTCACAAGATAGTTGCTCCCTGACTAACTCACGGGCGGTAGGGCTTATCAGGAGCACACCTGTAGGGTGTCTGCCCTTGTCCATTAGAAAAGAGAGAAGGACCTGCCACACCAGGCCCCAGAGTCGTTATCCTGCGTGCTCCCTTGATCTGAGAATGGCCATGAATAAGGGTTCTTGGCAGTTCTTAGGAGTCTTGCCTCATAGAGCCTTGCCTTCAAACAGAACACCACAGTGACTCAAGGGAACAAGACCTCTGTGAGCAGCAGCATGAAGGACAATCCTCACATGCAGTACTATGCCAGCGTCTATGCCCTCTCCATGGCTGTCATGCTGATCCTGAAAGCTGTTCGAGGAGTGGCCTTTGTCAAGGTAAGCAGTGGTGGCCAGGCTTCGGCAGGGCATCTCTCGGGTTTATTCTGAGGAGGGCAGCTCCTCTGCATCATGATGGCCCTTGCTGAAATGACCTGTATCCCATTAGCCTCAGCCTTTTCGTATTAGCTGTTTTCCCACCTCCTTCCTCCATGGCCATTCGCCCTTCTCCAGTTTTGGGAATAGATGCCCTGTGGAGGTGTGACCTATAGAGTAAGAACTGAGCCTGCCTGAGTCCCTGTGTCCCTGGGCCCTTATCACTTTGCGCTCTGCTCCTTAGGGCACGCTGCGAGCCTCCTCCCGGCTCCATGATGAGCTTTTCCGAAGGATTCTTCGAAGCCCTATGAAGTTTTTTGACACTACCCCCACAGGAAGGATTCTCAACAGGTTTTCCAGAGACATGGATGAAGGTATTTCTCACTGCTTCATTTATGCCCTGAAGCAGAAGCCAGAGCTGGCTGTCCTTCTAGATGACCCACTAGATACACATACCTGTCCAGCCTGATTCTGAGAGCACAGTGGCTGTTGGTGTTCATACCAAGGACATTTTAGTTTTGGCATTTTTCTCCAGGTTGTAACTTATATTTAGGTTGATTTCTCCTTTCATCCAAGTTTTCATTCGATCTGGGGAAACAAGTGCAGAGGACTAAGTTAGCACAAAGGCTTTGGACAGGGGCATCTGACATTTCAAAACATATATAGTAACATCTTGGTTTGCGAGCATAATTTGTTCCAGAAACAAACTACTCGTATTGCAAGACATCACTCGTTTACCACGTTAAAATGTATTCGAAATGTTTGCTCGTCTTACGGAACACTCGCAAACCAAGTTACTCGCAATCCAAAGTTTTACTGTATTTACTTTGGGGGTATAGCATTGCTTTCTGGACACCCACAACCTCTGGCAGGTTTTCTGGATGCTGCACATCCTGTGCCAGCACCAGAACTTAAAAAGCTCTCAAGGCCCAGAATAGTACCAGTGCCGCTTGGCATTTTTTGAGGGCTTACTGTGTGCTGAGTGTTCTGCCTGCTTTATCCTAGTCCTCCGGGCAGCCCTATGAGGGGGTATTGTTTCACTCACTGAACATATGAGAAGGCTGATGTCTAGAAAAGTTTAGTAACTTGCCCAAGATCACACAGCTCTTAGATAACAAAGCTGGAATTGAGCCCAGAGCTTTTTGACCCCAGAGCTAATGTTTTGACTGTACAGTGCTGCCTCCATAGAAGGAGTTCGTTTTAGATGTTGATAAGCAGTGTAAAGCCACGGCCAGAGGTAACAAGGGCTCAAAACTATCACTGATACACGGAACTGACGTACAACATGATACCATCTCTGCTAAACACACATGCTCACACACGCACAAATGGAGAAAAGACTGAAAGAAAAAAATCAGTGCCATCAACATGTCTGGGATTTGCATGAAAATACTTCAGCCCTTCCCTTCCAAAGAAAAAGGTAGGGGAGGAGACCGCCAAAAAGGAGATGAAGAAAATGCTGACAACTGTTGGAGGATCTATATACTCTTTTGACTTTTGTATATGTTTAAAACTTCCCATGATGAAAAATTTCTTAAAGGTTAGCAGCAGTTCGTTGGTTTTCATAAGAATAAAGATGATGTGTATTTTCTTTTTTGCATATTTATTTTCCAAACATTTTACAGCAAGCGTATATTACCTGCTAAATATGGGGGAATGTTTAAAAGCGGTTGAACCAAAAAAGAGAGTACAAGGAAGATAGAATAGTTAAATTTTCTTGGGAGAGGAAAGTTAGAGCAACCAGTTTTCTAGATCTTTTTTGCTCAGATTGTTTAAAAGGCAACACACAAATTTCAGATAGCGATTTTGGGGAACCTCTTTTTGTTTTTTTTAAATTTTCAGTTTCGTGTTCCCTGTTTGTGGATCCCCACAGCCTGACACTTGTTCCTTTATGGTTTCCCCAGTCGATGTACGCCTGCCGTTCCAGGCTGAGATGTTCATCCAAAACGTCATCCTGGTGTTCTTCTGTGTTGGAATGATCGCAGGAGTTTTCCCATGGTTCCTGGTGGCAGTGGGACCCCTCGGCATCGTCTTTGCAGTTCTGCACATTGTGTCCAGGTAAAGAGGAAGGGTTCAGGTCTTCTAGGGCAGAGGATGGAGCCAGAGTTGCTAGTCTGCCCTCTGACACAGAACTCGTTCTCTCTCCAGGGTCCTGATTCGAGAGCTGAAGCGTCTGGACAATATCACACAGTCACCTTTCCTCTCCCACATCACATCCAGCATACAGGGCCTTCCCACCATCCATGCCTACAACAAAGGACAGGAGTTTCTACACAGGTTGGTGCTGAGGGTGCCAGAGGGCTCAAAGGGGAGACACCATCTGTGAATGTAATCAGAGTCCAGGAGGCCTTTCAAGGTCAGAAGGGGGTATTAGTGATTTACTGGTCTCAGATTAAAATTCACTTGCTTAGTGGAACTTCCTTCTGAACAAATGAGAAGACAAAAACCACAGGTTTGTAAGTCTGTTGGCTTTTGGTCCTGAATGGCCAGATTTGATGGAGTTTTGCTTTTGTTTTGGAATAGTAAAAGATAGCCATTGACATTAGAGCAGCATTTTATTTAGTTGTTAAGTACTGTTTATATGAGAAATTTATGTACCTAGACCCAGCGGTTCTCAACCTTCCTAATGCTGCGACCCCTTAATACATACAGTTCCTCATGTTGTGGTGACCCCCAACCATAAAATTATTTTTGTGGCTACTCTATAACTGTAATTTTGCTACTGTTATAAATCATAATGTAAATATCTTTTTGTTTTCCGATGGTCTTAGGCGACCCCTGTGAAAGGGTCATTTGACCTCCAAAGGGATCGCGACTCATAGGTTGAGAACCGCTGACCTCGACCATCATTGTGGAGATTTGTATTAACAAGAGATTGATTGGAGCTAACTTAAATGTCCTTCAGTAGAGGACTGATTAAACAGACTGTGATATACTCATAGAGTGGAATATTATATGGCCCTTAAAAAGAATGAGGCAGCTCTGTAGGTACTGGTAATAGAATGGTTTCCAAGATATATTAGTGAAAGAGCAAGGTACAGGTGTGTGTGTGTGTGTATGCTATTCTACCTTCCTAGTGTGTGTTTGCACATATGACATTTAGCGTATCTCTGAAAGGATACACGGGAAACTACTAGTTGCCACTGGAGAGGGGAACTAGTAGCTGGAGGATGGGCAGGAGAAAGACGGACTTTTCATGGTAAAAACTTTTGTAGCTTTTAAGTACTCTGTCCTGTGCATGTATCGTCTCTTCCAAACATTAAGTAATGAATTTTAAAGAGAAAATCTAGACTAGAAAGGTTAGGTTAAAGAACCCAGAAAAAATAATCCTAACTTTAAAATAGTGGAAAAAATTAAAACATACCATGATACGTCCACACATACATGTAAGCGCATTGAAAAAAAATGCTGGGAGGAATTGCCGCAGAACTTTAACTCTGGTTTTAGCTGGTAAGATTATGGGACTTTCGCATCTTCCTCTCTATTGATTTTCTAAATTTTCTCTAAAGAGCACATATCTTAGTGTAAGGAGGGAAAGTGATTGTAATTTTAAAGCGGAGCACTTTTGCTGGGCAAGACTTCCTGCCCTGGCATCCTAGCTGTGTGTGGCGCCCGAACCTTCAGGTGGGGTCTGCCCTGCTCTCTAATGACAGTAGTGTCCCCCTCCAGTGGCAGAGGTTGTCTCCATCTTTTTTGCTATGGTTTGGCTCCTGGTTCTTTGCTTATGGCCTTGGGAAACAGGTACCATGCTGCCCAAGGTGGTGTGTCAACAATTTCCACTTTATTTAGTCTGAGGGTTTCTTTTTCCTGGCCTTGGGCCATTTCTGCAGTTTGCCTTTGTCACCTCTCTTTGTTTGAGAAAATGACCCCTGACCTAAGACATTTTTCTAAAGTTTAGCACAGCCTCTTGATTTGGTCTCCTTCCCCTCATGCTTTCCCTATGCTGTTAAAGTAGATATTGTTCCCTAACATCTTTAGTATGTTTCTTTGAAAGCGTACGACTAGAAAACCCCTGGAATACTCTGCATTCTTTTAAGTTTTCATATCATTCTCCCAGTGACAAACAGGAAGTACTTAAATATTAGCCCTCTGTCCATATTTACTGGAGCTTTGACGTCCTCTGTGACCAGGGGTGTGTGACCTATAAGTTGTTCTGTGTTCCTCACAGGTACCAGGAGCTACTGGATAACAACCAGAGTCCTTTCTTCTTGTTCACATGCGCAATGCGGTGGCTTGCCGTGCGGCTGGACCTCATCAGCATCGCCCTGATCTCCACCACCGGGCTGATGGTCGTTCTCATGCACGGCCAGATTTCCCCAGCCTATGCAGGGCTGGCCATCTCTTACGCTGTCCAGGTCAGTCTCTGGGATGGGGGCATCACCTTTGCTCCTTGGAGTCCTTCATATAGTGGCCTAGAGGAGGCATGGTGCGGGCCTCTGCCCTAAACCACTGTTTCACCTTTGACTCCTAGAGCTTCTCCTGGTCTGCTTTGATGGTAACCACCTGAACTCAGCTGGGGCAGGGGGACGGGAGAGAGGTAGGAATGGTATACAGGAGTTAGGGAATTTGTCTGTTGCATGTGTTTAAGAAACAGGTGCTATTTTCTTCATGAGTCATGATTTTGAAAATAGTTTCTTAATTGTAGGTTTCTGTATTCACCACCCTGTCATCTTTGGCCTCTTCCTAGTCTTCTAAGAAATACTATATCTTCAGTATGCTTCTTATATGCATCTTATTTTCAGGGTCCTGCTTTTCCCAACACTGTTACCCTCTGGTCCCTAGGCATGGTTTAAGGTCTTTAAATAGCTCAGAGAAAACTGGGAACTTGAGCTCTGGTTAGGTATTTGAAGATGTTAAGGAATTATTATTAATGTTTTTAGATGCCATCATGGTATTGGATAATGGCATTGTGTTTTTAAAGAATTTTATATTTTAGAGAGATAAAAGCTAGAATGTTAGTGGATGAAATGATATTTGGGATTTGCTTCCAAATAATACAGAAGGGTGGGGTGTAGAGATGCAACAATATTGTCTATGAGTTGATAATTTTTTAAATGGATGTTTGGCACATGGGAGTTTATTATACTGTCCTCTCTTCTCTTGTATATGGCTGACATTGTTCCATGTTGGAAAGATAAATAAGTAGTCACAGGAGAACCAAGAAGAGATATGTATCTTCACAGATTCACTAAGATGTCTGTTCACATTGTGCAGACTTACTTGATTATTGGATGGGCAAAAACACATGTCACATATACTGTGTTTCAGCATTCTCAGTCTGAGGTGCACAGGGGCTCTACAAGCACTTTTTGCCCAGCCTTATTTCTCATAGTTGACTTTTCTAGAAGCATTCTCACTAGTTGCTCACAGATTGATATATATCTCCACTTGTTGTGGCTGCCACAGCAGGTGCAAATACAAGTACGAAGCCAGGAGTTGCTTAGTTACACTTGTGTGTTCCTAGAAATGTAAAGACAGATGGAAAGCCTTTGGATACGGAAAGTTAATGTTGGCAGTACCATGATGCTAGTTGCATTCGCTGAGAATTATAGATGATTAGGTGGTAGTAGACATTGTCTTACATGTTCAGTGAATGACTCATTTCCTAAAATCAGCTTCTGCATGTGCCCAGTTCATTCTTATGATTGAGTTGTGGTCCCCTAGCTGAAGGAGCTTTTCTAGCGTTGGCCTGGCATGTACTGATAATGAACTCTCTCTTGTATTTTTGCTTTCCCTGATCAGTTAACAGGGCTGTTCCAGTTTACTGTCAGACTGGCATCCGAGACAGAAGCTCGCTTCACCTCAGTGGAAAGGATCAACCACTACATCAAGGTCAGACTGCTACAGCCCTTGTCCTGCAATCTGACCCTTCATGGAGTCCTTTTACCCTTTTACTGCCTCAGGTGGATGTGCAAGGAGGATGCATGTTTTTCTCTGCCTTCTCTTATCCCACAGGAGAGGACCAGCAATCCACCTAGTATGTGGAATAGAGAGGAGAATATCATAAGAGTTTCTAAGTGTATTTGTGAATTGTGTGACCGAGAACTCACATTCATCAGCTAGTTTCCAGAATGTTCAGAATCTTGTTAGTTCAGTTAGTCTGACTAATGTAACATGTTTCTTCAACTGTTTAACACCATGTATTGCTTTAAATCTTAGTCTAGCTCACTTGTTTTTAACTAGGGATGGCTGTTAGGACCCCCTATTGAGCTTTACGCAAAGACTAACATGGGTCTCTCTCCGGAGATTCTGAAGCAGTAGGTGTAGGGTGGGATCCAGGCTTCTGAAGTTTTAAGAGCTCAATAGCTAATTCTAACCCCATTTACAGTTTAAAAACGAGTTCATTTAGTTACCAAGCTCTTCCCACCTTCCCCCATCACCCCTGCAGTCTGTGCCATGGGGAAACGTTTTGCTACCGTCCTAGCTGGAACTCTGAAAGCAGCTTTTTATAGACAGAATCAGAGTCATGAATAGTTAGGATTCTCAAATTTAACTCAGTTCTCAGAAGTTATCTATTTTGTGAAATGCCCAGGGACTTAATCAGCATTTGTGTCATTGTTTACATGGGAAGAATAGATTCCAAGTTCCAAATCATTGACTGACAAGCATAGTGTTGAAAAACTACCCTTTCAGTTGAGAACTAGCATATTATGTAAACTGCATTTTCTAGCAGAGACATGCTTTGCTGATTTGTTTTGGCAATGAATCTCATTAATCATAGGATATTTCTCAAACTTACAAATGATTATTCTGAGAAATGGCAGATAGTGATCGAATATATCTACCAATAGCTGTTCTTTATGTTTGTACCTCAGTCTCTTTGCCCAGTGCTCTGGTCTGTGGATGATAGGTGGGTGTATATACAGATGTGTAGTGTTTGATTTAATATCGCTGTTGGTGAGAGTCTCTTGCTAGAGAGGTCAGGGGAGTGGTCAGCCGTGGTACAGAGTGGACCCTGCACACACCAGTCACATTTCTGCAAACTGGCTCCCCACTGCCAGTCCCCAAAATGGATGCATGTCCCAACACGAGTCCTTCCAGCTTGGAGTTTTGGATGTCAGTCTCCACCCGTCAGAACCCTGTAGTCTTTGGACCTTTCTTCCCTATAAGGCTGTAAGCCCCGTGACTAGTTGCCAGAGTTTTAAAATATTGCGAGGTGCGAATGTTGATAACAAAAATTACAAGCAGTTATATTAAATGCAGAATTTTAAAGCTGGAATGATTTCAAAGATTATTTGTTCCAGTCCCCACCATTTGCAGATGAGAAACCCAAGACCTAGAATGAAGAAGGGATATATCCAGTTCACACAGCTATTAGTTGGAGAACTGGGATTTGAGTCCATGTCTTCTGGATTGACTGAGAGAGATACGTCAGAATGCGAGGATCTCATTAAATATTCAATAAATGTTAGTTGTCTTCCTTTGGGTTTAGGCCAATGATTTTCAAATGGTGCAATCCTGTTTTGAGTGGAATATTTTCAAAGATTTCCAGTAAAAACTGCTGGGTTGAAGAAAGGTAGAAGGGTTCGCGTCCCACCCTTGGCCTCCAAGGCAGTTTTGTGGAGGAATTTCTCAAGACTGAAGGTAGTTTGAAAGTCGCTAACCTCCCGAAGCTGCTGCTTAGTAGCCATTGTAAACTGCTACGTGTAAACCTAGCAGCCGCTGTACTCTGTCTCCGTCTAACTTAATGGTGATAAACATTTACCGCCAGTGGAATCTTTCCCAGCAAGGGGCCAGGGCGGCAGCTACTTCTGGGTGGCCCTGTGGTTCTGGTTTTTCTACTCTATGACAAAGCCCCCAGAATCTGTGGTCAGCCTGAACCAGCCACTTCGTCTCCCCAGACTCTCTCTTTGGAAGCACCTGCCAGAATTAAGAACAAGGCTCCCTCCTCTGACTGGCCCCAGGAAGGAGAGGTGACCTTTGAGAATGCGGAGATGAGGTACCAAGAAAATCTGCCTCTGGTCCTGAAGAAAGTGTCCTTCACCATCAAACCCAAGGAGAAGATCGGCATTGTGGGCCGGACAGGGTCAGGTAAGGATGTTCCAAGGCCTCTGGAGAAACATGTGAACCTATTGGATTTAAGCTTGGGGCCCATGATTGGCTGTTTATTGACTGTCACTGTCATCCCTTCAAACTAGGTCCCTGTAGATGAGTGATTAGTGTCTCAGGTCTCAGTGAAACCAGGTTTCTAGGTTTATTTTCAGCCCTGGTTTGATAACAGTTAGTGCTTTTTCTAATCATAAAAGTATACATTCTCAGTGCAGAACACATGGAACATGTCAAAGTACAAAGGGGAAATGCACCCATAATTCCACTACCCAGAGATAATTACTCTTAACATTTTGGTGGCTATCTTGTCAGGTGTTTTCTGTCACCAGATACATTTACAAAAATGAGATCATTTTATACACATACTGTTTCAAGGCCTACTTTTAAAACCATGAGGTATTTTCCATGTCGGTTCATATTCTCTAATATGATTTCTATGCAGCATGATATAAAATTCTATTTTATGGATGCACCAAATTTATATTTAATAAGCTCCAATTGTAGGGCACTGGGGTTGCTGTCAGTTTTACTGTTATGAAGAGCACTGCAATGGACATCCTTATTTCTTTCTTTTTAAAAGATTTTTATTGGGGAATTGGGGGATGGGAACAGCACTGGGGAATCAGGGGAAGGGAAACAGACAAGTTGCTGCCCTTTTGTTCTTCAGTCCAGTTGTGGAGGACATCGCTTCACTGGCCCAAGTTGGCACCGTCATTGCGCTCTTCCCGGGCGAGGCAGATCGGTCGCCAGCTTCTGGATGGCCGCTCATGGCGACTGCTGGCCGCTCACGCTGGCTGCTGGCTACATGTTGGCCCATGGCAACCCACTGCAGCAGGGGCTGCAGCCTATGCCGTCGCTCTCGCCCAGCTCCAGGTTGAGCTGTTGTTCAGCATCTTAGCTGTAGAGGGCAGTGTCACTGGCCCTCATATGTGGGATCTGGCATCCCAAGCCAGCTCTTAAACAACACGCCACTCGGCCGGCCCTGGACATCCTTATTTCTATGAAGTCAAAATATTTAAAGTTTCTGATATGTTATTGCCAGTGTAGCCTCACCTTTATTCGAAGCTAACACAGCTCTAAATAAGGAACCTATGTTCCTTTGAAGACAGAAAGTATTGTCTTGATCTGATATCAGTTGCAGAGAACTGGAGAATAGGCCTTTGTTTTAGGCGTTTTACTTCACTCACTCTTGGAAGTATTGGGTTGTTGGAAAAGTCATGACACATTTTTGCAACGAAAAACAAAAAATACGTCATGACTTTTCCGACAACTCAATATATTGTATATTCTCTTTAGATTTCTGGGGTCAAGACTTCAGTAATTTCTTTCTTTCTCTCTTTTCTGGGCTCCAGGCTCCCTTTTCATCAAAACTCTTCTAGCTTTTTTTCTTGCCATTAAAAAAAAAAAAAAAAAGCCTTTTATCTTTCCTGGCCAATTTACTTTAAAGAACCTGCCAGGAAGACAAGAAAGTCATTTCCTGCTCTCTGTTTGAGGAATTATTTCATGTGAAAACAAGATAGTGGCTCTCGTGTTTTGGCACTGGGAAGAGAGTGCTCAGCCAAGGAGGGTGACTGTCCTCAAGACTCTTACTTTGCTCTCTCCCTCCGATTTCCTGTGCTACACTGGCCCCCCAGGGGTACCCCGCTTTCCTGAAAGCTCTGACTGGTGTCTCTTTCTGTGGTTTCCCTTTCCCACGGGTAAGACAGACCAAAATTTTCACCAAGACTTTACTAAACCATAAGTAGTGACAGAAAAGAAATAAATAAGAAAACTAAAATAATTACAAAGTCTAAACTCTGCTCCTAATAAGCTTCTTCCAAGGCTCACAGACCCTGGCCCTGCCAGGGGCTGTGAGGACTTCGTCGCCTTTTTTACCAGCATATTCTATCAGTGAAAAGGTAGTCTAGATTCAGAGAACTATGAAGTCTTCCAGTCCAGGTGTTCCAAACCTAGGCATCTTTTATTAAGTGGAACAACTTGACTTATTTATTTGACCACCCTTCCTTTCTTAGCTTGGATCTTAAACCATGGCCTCAGCACTGAGGGAGAATCTCCCTCCCCTTCCTTATATCCAGATAAGGGGCCACTAACCAGATCACCCAATCCTGAATAAGGCCAGTCACTTCTAGAAGGGGAAGGCCTCATTAAGAGCTGTCCTGCTATATGGACTTGGGTTTCCCAACTCATTTCTGGTAGATGGAGGTGAGGAGTCCTGCTTTAGGAAGGTGGATGTTTCTCCAGGTTCCCATTAGGTTCTTTTTTTTTTTTTAAGATTTTTATTGGGGAATTGGGGGCATGGGAACAGAGCTGGGGAATTGGGGGAAGGGGAACAGACAAGTTGTTGTCATTTCGTTCTTCAGTCTAGTTGTGGAGGACGTTGCTTCACTGGCCCAAGTTGGCACCATCATTGCGCTCTTCCCGGGTGAGGCAGATCAGTTGCCAGCTTCTGGATGGCCGCTCACTGCGGCTGCTGGCCGCTCACGCTGGCTGCTGGCTACACATGGTAGCCCACGGCAACCCACTGCAGCAGGGGCTGCAGCCCCCATTAGGTTCTTTGACCGGGGTCAGCCCAGGGGACAAACCCCAACAGCAGACATATGGCTACAGACCTTAGAGCAAAGCAGGATATTTGTACCCTCAGTGACCATTGAATGGATGTAGTCATGAAACTCTCATGAGAGGTGTCTCAGAACAGGGAAGCAGGAGGATGTAGGCACCCAGCATCCAGCCAAGGAAATGTCGTCTAACAGCTAAAATCCTGGAGTTCTAAATCGAAACCATGGGTCTGAATTGCAGAAAGGTAGATAGACAGGACTATGTCAACCTTTTTTGGGGGGGTCAGGGGGACACTAGACAGAATGTCCTTTTTAAACGTTTATATCTTTTGACATAGTAGTTTCAGTTCTGAGAATCTATCCCAAGGAGATGATCTAAGGTAGAAGCAAAGTTTGAGCACTGACGTACGCCATAACATTATTATTATTACTATTACTTTGCCATTTATTCAATACCAAAATATGTAGTTGTTAACCTTGAGGTCATAGATTTAGCAAGCTTTTCCACTTTCAGAGAAAAACGCCCTAACATTGTTATAGTAAGTTTTAAATAAACTACGTGTCCCAGCGTCAGAGGTCTGGATAAGTGAGCGTACATTCACATGATGGAATATATATTGCAGCCACCAAAATTTTGTCTTGAAAAGTTAATAATATGGTTGAATGCTTGTTATGTAATGTTAAGTGGGACAAGCAGTTAAAACATTGTATCTCTGGTATGATCTCAACTCTGAGAAAAAATCTAAAAGAAAATGTGTCCAACATAACAGTGAGATTATGAGAGATTGATGTTATCTCCTTGTATTACTTATATCACTCTTAAAGTGAAGATTCAATTGAGATAAAGCTGTTGTGTTTATCACCATGCTACAGAACTCATTATTTTATCCCCCAAACCTGCTTTTCTAGTTCCCTGTCGTGGTACAGTCATCCTCAGCCACTCATTTACTCAGGCCAAAGCCTTCTTCCCTTGTGTGTTAACCCTGGAAATTTTTCCATTCCAGCCGTTGCTGCTGCGGCAGTGGGAGGCCCTGTCTTGTTTCTCTCTCAGCTACGTTAGGGGAACAGAAGAGAGAGAAGACATGGCCACTGGTTTGCCACTAGCACCTTGCTGTAAAACCTCTGTTCTCCTCATTTTACCTGAGAAGCATTAAATGCTGTGCACCCATTCCTAAGGTGAAAGGAGGCGTTTTTCCATTTTACTCTCAGGAAGGTGTTAACGATCCTTCTCATTCCTTCTCAGGTTGAAGCTGTGTGATTTAAATGTATATGCTTGGTAGCTCAGTAAAGTTCTTTTTTTTTTTTTTTTCTGTTCCTGGCTATCATTTTACACATTATCTGAATTAATTCTTTGAAATAATGATGGACTAGAAATGGAAAAATAGATGATTTTGCCCTGAGAATAAACCAGTTTTGTCTTCACAGAATTTGCTAATGAGCTGCTTTTCTGCATGTTTTCTGACTCATTAGGGAAGTCCTCTCTAGGGATGGCGCTCTTCCGCCTGGTGGAGTTATCTGGAGGCTGCATCAAGATTGATGGCGTGAGAATCAGCGATATTGGCCTTGCTGACCTCCGAAGCAAACTCTCCATCATTCCTCAGGAGCCAGTGCTATTCAGTGGCACAGTCAGGTGAGGACCTGAGTGAGCTTCAGGCCTCATTTCGAGGCTAGGTGGGCTTGTTAGAGCCTCCATCTGGAACTGAGATTGAATGAACTCTAGTCTAATGCTTTCCCCACTACGCCGCATGCTTCTCATTGCAGAGGTAGGGGGCGCTCCCCTGTGTAAGGCACCTCATTAACGAAGTGGGGCCTGCAGCCTGGTGATTTGAGCTCAGATCTCTGCTCTGTGACTTCGAACAAATGGGTGACCATTCCTAAGTTAGTTTTCTCGTCCATAAAAATGAGGATATCATTAAGACCTGTTGTTGTGAGGATTGAATAAATTTATACAGATTATATGAACACAGAGCCTGGGGAAATGCTGAGCATTCAGAAAATGGTAGCAGCCGTCTTCAGGCTCATCACCATCATCCTTTATCTTCCCGCCACTCCATGCTGTCATCTCCTGAGTACAAAGTTGCTGTTCTAAGGATGGTTTTCAGGCATGATTACCACTCGTGTTTTCCCATTTTCCAGTATTTTCTCCCACCTTTGGTACTTACTCTGGAATGATGCCTCTCTCTGTCAGCAAGCCAAAAATGAAATTCTTCTTGACCTGTTAAAATAGTAACTAAGAAGGGAATATATTTAATTCCATTATCTTTCCTTATACTGCATCCTACCTTAAGCTTTTACCTCCTAAAAACAATGGGTTTCCATAAGTTGTGTCTGTTCTTAATTCAAATTGCCTCTCTTTCAAAATAAAACCAGCTTTAACCGTATACTTGACCTAGATAGGACTTTTTTTTTTTTATCACTCTAAAAGTAATGTTACCATTTCCTCTTTAATTTTTAGCAGTCTCCAAAAAAATAAATCGGTACCAATTTAATTTCAAATAATTATGGGCAGTTATTTGACTAGGTCCTCCCCCCAAGCCCACCCCTTCTCTTTGAAAATGGCATTTGAACTTCCTGATTCAGGAAAGTTTCGTAGGTAACTGAATTCTCACCTGGATTCATGTAGGGTCAGCACTCTTGGGTGTGTTTGTTTTGGCATTTCTTTAAAACACTAATGAATTTGGACTGCATCACCAGGATCTGTTGATAATAAGCCATTCCCTTTGGGTGCTGAGATAACAAGGTCAAATAAGCAACATCAGAAGAGAATTAGAATTTATTGAAGATTCAGGTCTAAAATTAAGAAATTGAGAGATAGCACCAAATCTGTTCTTCTTTCCTATAGATTTCTATTTTTATTTATTTATTTTTAAAGATGTTATTGGAGACTTGGGGGAGGGGAACAGCATTGGGAATCGGGGAAGGGGAACAGACAAGTCGCTGTCCTTTTATCCTTCAGTCTAGTTGTGGAGGACGTCACTTCACTGGCCCATGTTGATATTATCATTGTGCTCTTCCCAGGTGAGGCAGTCCCTCGCCGGCCATTGGACGGCCACTCACAGCGGCTCATGGCAGCTCACAAAGAGCCCACGCCAGCAGCCTATGCCGTGGGCAGCGACTCATGGCAGCCCAGATCCAGGTTGAGCTGTTGTTCACCATCTTAGCTGTAGAGGGCGCAGCGTCACTGACTCTCATGTGGGATCCGAACCGGGCCCTGCTGCTCAGAGCTGGCGTCCCAAGCCAGCTCTTAACCAACGCACCACTCGGCCGGCCCTAGATCTCTATTTTTAGATGCCACAGGAACACCTCTGAGAATAAAATTGACCTTATAATTTTTGGCTCAGGACAAAAGAACTGTATTTTTCTTAATTTTTGTAATCATCATTTGGGAGAAAGTTTGGAAATAAGGCATGTTAAACTTCAGACTTCCCTTGAATACGCTGCCGCCAAGATGCCTCAGTGTTCGTTTCAAAAGTGCACAGTACTTCACATGGGTCTGTGAGTCAGGAGCTTCTAGAGTTCATGGTAAAGAGCTGACCTGCTGGCACGGGCAGCTGGGGTTTGTAGAACATCATAGAAGCACAGCTTTTGAGGGATTTGGGCCATTTGTTGTCAGCTCCATAGACATACTGCCACTTGATGAACAAACTCAGTCCTTGGTGTGCTAATGCCCTGGGTTTTTAGTTCTGGAGCTCAGAGTGCTATTTGGGCTCAGCTGTGCAAACTTAGGAAATCATGTAAGTTTTATTTTCTGCCAGCTGTAATGTAACATTTCCAGAAATTTCTAGTCCTATTCTTTTGGTACCCTTGATTTCCATGTAGCAGATACTGTGGGGACAGACAGTAAGCAAGAAGCGTCCCCAAGCTGCCTTTCTGAACCAGTGAAATCCTTCCTCTTGATTTGCCCTTTATTCTAATTTCCCTCTGCCTTTCTCCTGGATCTGCTCCTTTTCCTGGTCAGCTAGCTGTCACCGGGTCCCTGTTCTCACCCTGGTGCATCATAAAGAAAGAGGGCACTTTTTTTAAGTTTGTACATAGAGATATATTTTAATATGTATATGCATAGGAAAAAAAATCTAGAACTATATATGCCAAAATGCTAAGTGTGTTTTTAGGGGTCTGATTAGAGGTGATTAAAACATGTATTGGTTTTTGTTTTGTGTTTGGCATATCTATATTTCTTAATTTTTTCTATATAACTGTTATAAAAGTTAAAATAAAACAAAGCCTTATAAAGAAGAAAGGGGGTCCCTGCCTGTTCTCAGAGGCAGTGCTGCCATTAGCATTGCCATCTCCGCTTCCACCCTGGCTGGTTGGGGAAGGAGTCATCTGTGAACTGAACGGGGGTTGAGCCCTTCTTTTCCCGTGTGTTTAAACTTTTACCTCAGACAGCCTTTGCAGGATGGTCGCTCACATGTTGATCACTGAGAAATTGCTATTATGTTTCTCCCTAGATCAAATTTGGATCCCTTCAACCAGTACACTGAAGACCAGATTTGGGATGCCCTGGAGAGGACGCACATGAAAGAATGTGTAAGTAGAGGTTGATGGAGACTCAGATATGGCGGTCGCCTGTGTCGACACGCGGGGGAGGAGGGCTGTCGGCAAAGAGAGCAATGGCTTCTGCCCTGTCTGGGAGAGGGCTGCCTCTCCAGCCCGCGCCCTGAGGCCAAATGGTTCAGTTTCTCTCTGTGTACCCCTGGTGCCTTTCGGGCTCCTGCCCCAGCGCTGGAGCTCAGAACCAGTGAGTCCATCAGCGAGCTTGCTGTTTCACTGCCCAGTGGCGCTAAGTGCAAGGAGGAGCTTTGCTACGTGAGCTCGTATACCATGGGCATGAATGCTGTCTTCCTGATGTCCATGCTTTTTGGCTTTGCATGTGGGCAGGCAATGTGTCCCTTTGTATTTCAGCTGAGAATATGTTACACGTCAAAAGGAAAGAATATGCTTATTGCCTAACCATCAACACCACCGTCTGTGCTGGGTATTGTATGACACGGATTATCAATGGCAAGCTGTTTCTCCCCAAATATGCTCAGTCCCAGGATGTTTGTACATATAAAGACTTCATGTACAAGACTGTAGAAATATCAGGATGCCCATGCCATGTTACTCCTTATTTCTCCTACCCTGTGGCTGTAAGCTGAGAAATCTTACTGCCATCACACTTGAAGAGAAATAAGATGCAAAAGTTCAAGGCTTCTTAGAGAACAAAAAAGATCATCCTGTGAGAGTTAATCCATATCAGCTTCTGCTTGTATTTAAACCACTCCTCTTAGATAGCATCATTTTGACAACCTTAAAGCAAAAATGTATGTTAAGGGAAAAAATACAATCCTCCCCTTTTGGTGAAATTTTCCTATTTAGGCCAATGGCTACTTCACGGCCCTGAAACCTGGATGGAGGAAGCTATTCTGGGATCTGAGGCGTTTAAAAATCTGGGACCTCTTCTTACTTTCGGCAAATAAAAATAAGTAAAAAAAAAAAAAAAAAAAAGAATGTGTAAGGAAAGAACTGAGGGCAAGCCTTGCTGGGATTTCAAGGGTGGAAATGCAGTGATGCTATGGTCACTCATAAGCCTGCCCAGGCTGCCTCTGTCCATCCTGGCATGACCCTCTACTTCTAGATGTCTGTGGACGAGCCTTTTAGAGCAGGGTTTCCCAGGCATTTCAGAAAGGGCATAAAAGTTGATATTTCCTGACCCTCACCTTTCTTACAAGCCCATGATCAAATTTTTTACTATTCATTGATTGAGAAGATGTAAATGACAACCACTCAGGATTCACTAATGTTTTTAAATTAATTTCTATTTTATTAAACATAATAGTAAAACATGCTTTTGAAGCAGCTATCTATGTGCAAAAGATATATTGCCGATTTAGTCTGCAGAAAACATGCAGTATGCATCTGGATTCATAGACCTCTTAGGGGAGCTCAGCAGATGCCCTCCAGGGGCCAGTCTACAGATCAGTACCCCTCGCCTGGAGGAGGGTCTCTCATGCCCCTGGGTTTAGTCAAGCTCAGGGTCCCCTACTTTTACTTCTTTTAGAATGGGCTTCCTCAAACAATTGCATTTTAAAAATAGGTTCTATAGCTTACAAAACGAGAAGTTTGACAGCCACGGGCCTGTCAAGCTTTAGACTTTAGAAAGACAGTTTTGTTTACCCCATCTCCTGTTCCATGGCCATATTTTCAGTGGCCCAAAAACTAGGGCCACTATCTGCCAGGATTTAGGAACATGAAAATATTGGAATTTTCAGGACATTTTGACGGTATGAGGCCAACAGAATAGTATATTTGAAACAGGGACTGTCCTAGAAAATGTGTTCCTGGTACCCATGATCATCATACCTGTACCTTCTTTCCAGGTGGGCCAGGTTCTTGGCTAGTAATTCCTTCATCTGTTTCAGAATAATTGACCTTAGCTACTGGATTTTTGACAAAACTTAATGGATCTTTTTTCAAAATTGACTTTTTTTATCCTTCTAATTTCTACTTTCCTTTCTCCCTAGATTGCTCAGCTACCTCTGAAACTTGAATCTGAAGTGCTGGAGAACGGGGAGAACTTCTCGGTGGGGGAGCGCCAGCTCTTATGCATAGCAAGAGTCTTGCTCCGTCACTGTAAGGTAAGGTAGCTGGGTGGGTGCTGGGGCAGGGGAGCCGCAGAGAAGAATGGGAAGGTGGAAGAACGGCCCACCTGTGGCCTGAGGTCTAAAGGCATTCCTGGCTCTGAGCCCAGTGGCGCTTTTTAAGAGAATGCCCAGAGATGTTTCTGGATTAACCCTGACACAATTTGGATATATGGGTGTTTTTTGTTTTTAACTTCCCTGAGCCTTTAGTTTCCAAGGGCAACTTTTGTTTCTGGCCAATGAGCTTATCATACTGTTCAGAGTTAGAGCAAATAGGGTGAGCATTTTGTTAGATGAGTATTACATGCATATCCTTTTATTTATAGAAATCAAGGCAAACATGGGTTTCACGTTATATCAATTCTAAGCAAAACAGTAGTTTTTCGTATGTGTGTAATAACCTACTCAGAAAAAAACAATATATGGTGTAAAATTCAAATACTAAAATACGTTTTAGTAAAGCCTAAATTAATCAGAATGCTTAAGGAATTGGTTAGATCCCTCTTTTTCTCTTTTTTTTCCCCCTCTTTTCCTTTTTTCCCTGGCAGGTTTTGATTCTAGATGAAGCCACAGCTGCCATGGACTCGGAGACAGACTTACTGATTCAAGAGACCGTCAGAGAAGCATTTGCCAACTGCACTATGCTGACGATTGCCCATCGCCTACATACAGTCCTAGGCTCTGATAGGATTATGGTGCTGGCCCAGGGACAGGTACTGAGCCCCGAGGGACTGGGCTCTGTCTGGGGCCTTGTCTAGGAGGAAAAGTGGCCCCTGGCAGAACTGGGCTGATTGGCATCTTAGCATGGTTCTGAGCATTAGATGAGCAACCATAGCGACTCTAGTCTGCTTGCTGTTGGCAGGATTACAGCCCTCCCAATCAAGGGACTGATTCAGAGTCACTCTTGGGTTCTCATGTTGCTTGTAAACAGTGACACTTTGACTTAGGTCAGAGAGCATGTATACTTATTAATTCGTTCACATACACAAGAATTGCCCCAGGTTACACAAGAATTGCCCCAGGTGTATTAAGACTAGCCACCCCACCATGTATTATTTGCTTTTTACAAACATGTGGTGCCGAACTTCATATCCTGCTATTCCCAGCTTTCCTGCAGTCTGTTCCAGCCTAGCCTTCTTCATTTCCCTCTCTTTCCTTGCAGGTGCTGTTAGCTATAGACAATCTTGCAGTGATCGCCTTTTGATTATTGTATTTATTCCATCCCCTTGCAGGGCAAAGGCATGGGACACAACCTTGGCAGCAAGGGAGGCTGGGAAAGTATGTGACGTTGTCAGCCACCATCATGGGAGGCAGGTTCTGCCAGCATATCGTTCACTTTTCTCCTGCAATATGATTTTCAGTGACTGCATAGAAGTTCATCCTAGGAATAGATAATTGACTGAGTCCATCCCTTACTCACTTCCTTTTTTTTTTTCCTGCCAACTGGTATTCTGAGCTGTTCCTTTTCCATCTGTAGGTTTAGATCAGCTTGCACAACAAGATGACATTTGCCTGCTATGCTTTTGGCTTGAGCTGCAGTTTTTTCCCCTGCAGCTTATAGTATCTTGTTGATTAATTCCCTCATATCCAAGGCTGAAAGGATTATGTGGAGGTAGCCTGGAGGTTTTTCTGTAGCACCTTTCCCTTTTACCCTGGTTAGTTAAAAAAAAAAAACAAACCATTTGGGCATGGCAGGGCTAGCAGAATTGTCACCCTGATTTCATCCTCGGGGGCTTTTTGGGCCCCTTCCTGAGCAGTGGATTCCTCTAAGTCACCCTGAGTGTCCCCGAGTCACATGCTGATGGCGTTTCCTTTCTTTGCAGGTGGTGGAGTTTGACACCCCATCGGTCCTTCTGTCCAATGACAGCTCCCGGTTCTATGCCATGTTTGCTGCTACAGAGAACAAGATAGCTGTCAAGGGCTAACTCTTCTTGCTGTCGGCGTCTTTCCTTCGGAGCATTGCCATTCCCTGCTGGGGCGGGCCGCTCTTCCTGTCCTGCCGAAACCTTGCCTTTCCCGATTTTATCTTTCGCACAGCAGTTCAGGATTGGCTTGTGTGTTTCACTTTTAGGGAGAGTCATATTTTGATTATTGTATTTATTCCATATTCATGTAAACAGAATTTAGTTTTTGTTCTTAATTGCACTCTAAAAGGTTCAGGGAACCGTTATTATAAATGTATCAGAGGCCTATAATGAAGCTTTATACGTGTAGCTATATCTATATATAATTCTGTACATAGCCTATATTTACAGTGAAAATGTAAGCCGTTTATTTTATATTAAAATAAGCACTGTGCTAATAACAGTGCAAATTCCTTTCTATCATTTTTGTACAGTTTGCTGTACTAGAGGTCTGGTTTTGCTATTAGACTATAGGAAGGGGTAGCATATTGTTCTTTACTAGATGGTTGTTTCACGGTGCCAGGTTTTCTGGGTGTCCAAAACGAAGATGTGTGGCAATAGTGGGCCCCTCCATCGGCCCCCTCTGTCACCTCCCCACAACCACTCCGGGGCAAGGTGGAGTAGGAGAGGGGGCCATTGGAGGCCATGCAGAGCGCCGTGAATTCTCAGGGCTCCTGCTTTCTGTCCTGGTGTCACTTCCCTGTTTGTGTCAGGAGGGCAGTGGGGCAAAGCCCCAGACGCTTTTTCATTTCCTCTGTCAGGAACGAGAATCAGAAACATTCCTCGGCAAAGGGGAGTTTCTTTCCTGCCTTCCTCTTTTTGCTGTTGTTTCTTAACAAGAACCCAGTCCGAGTGCCCCACTGCCTCAGGTTCCTGACGCTGGCCACTGCACAGAGCTATCCGGCTCCTGGACCTGTTGGTTCCGAACCCTGGAGCCAACTGCTGCTTTTTTCAGTGGTACTTTTTCATTTGCCTGGTCCCACACCTCCACAGTTCAGTGACAGGGTTCAGGATTTTGTGGGTCTGTTTTCCTTTCTCACTGCAGTTGTCGCACAGTCTCTCTCTCTCTCTCCAAAGTCTGCGACTTTAAGCAGCTCTTGCTAATCAGTGTCTAACACTGGTGTAGAAGTCTTTTGTACTGTAAAGAGACCTACCTCAGGTTGCTGATTGCTGTGTGGTTCGGCGTGTTCCCGCAAATTCCCTTTGTGCTGTGGGGCCAGTAGCTCAGGTGGGCGTGGTCGCTGCTGTCATCAGTGGAATGGTCAGCGTTGCATGTCGTGACCAACTAGACATTCTGTCGCCTTAGCATGTTTGCTGAACACCTTGTGGAAGCAAAAATCTGAAAAAGTGAATAAAATTATTTTGAATTTTGTAAAACTCTTGGTGTATAAACTAGTTCTTTGGGAAGGGAGCAAGATGTCTTTGAATGACTTTGGAACACTGGAGCCTGGATCTGAATATACAGCGATGGAGTTACATCTGAGAAAGGCCGTAGCAGCTGGTTGGTTTCCAGGGGCATGGGTCCCAATATGCCTAGATTATCTGTGCTGGGCCCCATCCCTAAAGCCTGTGTTCTCGGGCATGGCAGCAAATAAAGCTCTTGTGCTGCCAATAAGAGGGTGGGGGGTGGGAAGGGTGAATGGTTATGATGAGATGGGCAGTTGGCGGTAAATATATTTCACATGAACAGTTTATTGAGGGTTCTCCACAATTCAAATAATATAATTCCCCTTTCAGCCGGTTCATTCAGATGAACTCATAGAGAATTAAGTACCCATTCAAAAGGGTACTCAATCTAGCGTTTCTCAATATATTGTGTTGAATGCAGCCAAGAAAGCTTTTAAACTATTTGGTACTGGTTTTGCTGACCATGAATGGAAATCATATATTAAATCATATATTAAATCATATATAAAGCATTTTTTGTAAACTACTATCTTGAAAACACAGGGGTTTCACTTTAAGGTTAAAAATTTATTTTCTCTCATCACATTTCAAGTGCTCAGTAGCCAGCCACATGCAGCCTATAGCTACCGTATTGAACAGCACAGATATAGGACATTCCCATCATTACAGGAAGTTCTGTTGGATAAAACTGATGGAAACAACCACTTTTACTGATGCCCTGGATTTACTGTCCAAGGGACACTTAATTTCCCCTCCTTTCAGTTCAGTCTTGTATTTCTTGGGTGTCCCCCTACCTCTCTCAACCTGCTTGCCCCCTTCAGGAGGAATTTTCCTGCCTTCTGCCCACTCCCTTTTCTCTCCTTGCATGGATTCTTTCACTCCCCCAGGTACAGTGACAAACCTGTGAGCTTGGCCTCTCCTTAGTACCGTCCCCAGCTGCCTCCTGAATGCCTCCACTGGGCATCTCAAACAGCTTCTCAAAAATCAAACAGTGCTCCTTGTCTTAATTTTAGTTTTTCAGGCTAGAAACCTTGAAGTATTTTAACTCTCCTCCCCTTCCCAATAAACTCGGTCACTTCCAGGTCCATGCATCACCACCATCACCCCCTCTCTTTCCCTCTGCCCTCATTAAGGCCCACCTCCCTTTGTCATTCATATTGTAGTTTATAGCCTCATAACTGGTCTCCCTACCTTGGTGTCCCTCTCTGAACCATTGTATATACTACTGCCAATATGCAGACCAAAAATGCAAGCTGGTATAGTACTTGACCCTCCCAAAATCTTCAGGGGACAGTTGCCTATAGAGGGGACCCATATTCCTTAGCTTGGCAATCAGGATATTCACTATCTGGCTCCAACCCTCTTTTTCTTTTTCTTTCTTTCTTTTTTTTCCTTATACTCAATACATTTTATTTCACACAGAAAAATTTACGAGAACTCACTTTTACCTTATAAGGTCAAGGTAGATTGGGTCCTGATATCTCAGTTTTAGTATTCCTATCATTGATAATACAGACCAAATAGAAACCACAAAATAAAGATAGTTTGTCAAATCAATTAGGCTTTCCAAGACAACCACAATAGATGCCATTGTGACAAGCAGTAGTAGCACAGATATGAATGAAGAGTGAAGGTGAAGCGTATTAAAGAACAAAGGCAGCTGGCCCTCTCAGCCCGCAATATATAATAATCTTGACTGAAATACATTAATCAAAAGGTTGCTAAATAATGAGGCAGAAATACCAAAAGGAATAGCCCATGTTAATGAGGGGAGAACTCTGTTAGTCCATGTGATAGCCACAGCACGAATCCTAAAAGGCCCAGAACTGCTCTTTTTAGTCACCTGCATATAGACCTCATTGTCGTGAGGCAGTAAAGGAGACTGCACCTGCTCCATCTTCAGCAAACTCCTCCAACTCCTGCAACTTCCAGGCCAGGTGTGTGTTCAGGTCCAGTCTCTGATGAAGGGCTCCTATTTCTGTGAGAACTGGAGTGGAGGAGGGAGCAGACACTGGCCGGTCACCTCAGAAGCAGGCCTTGCTGTAAAGTGTTTCGGGCAGGAACAACGGTGCCCCGAGGTCCTCACTTGAGGTGACGCACCATCCCATCCCAGCTCTACCAGCCCTGTTTTTCTACTCAGCCTTCCTAAAAACAGGTCAACATTTTCACACCTTTAAATCTTTGCTATTTTTTCAGCCTGGAATCCCTTAGTCCTCTCTTGTCAAACAAAACCATGTTTTTCTTTTTAAACTCAGTTCAAATGCTATCTTTTCCGCAAAGCCATTCTCTTCAAATTCCTCTGGCTTACACATCTGTTTTAGAGTTTATTTCCTTTTGCTTTGCATGTTATGTTTATTATTTTCTTATATTTCTGCCTATGAATATAAATATCTTGAAGGCAGTAAATCATCTAGTTTCTGTATACTTTATTATTCCTGGCTTAAGTATTCTATTTTACTTAGAGTAGGTACTTAATAAGTATCACACTAACTTAGTCGACTCTTGGATAGTGCCTTATACATGATTCTCAATGAATATTTGTTTATAGAAATCAGTGTTGAAGACTTTATATCATTGTGGTCATGGCAAAAAGGAATTTGATCACTTCAAAGAGACAAAAAGTGGCATCGAGAAGAAACCTTTATGTGAAATGACTTCAGGAAAGCCAGAAAATCAGAATGCCCAGAATTTGGGGAGTGGCTTAATGATGTAACAGCTCCTTTCCTACCTTCTTCCTGATTGATCACCTAGAAATAGCCACTAGCATTGAAAGTAAATGAACCCAGGGGGCACAGAAAGGTTCAGCTAACTGAAACTTCTCTTGCACTAATGGTTGCCTGCATTGTTGTGCAGGATATTTCTTTTAATAATTTTTTTTCTGATTATAAAAATAACGCATGCAGAAAGGTACAATAAAGAAACCTAAAATTGCCCGCACTCTATTTGTGGCAGTGTATTTTCCAAACATGGCTGCAGTAGCATCTCCCATCCTACCTGTGTTCCTGCAGTGTGACCTTGACACTCTTTCATCAAGACATGGAGTCTGTTTCTCTACCCTCTTGAATTTGTGTGGGCTCTGTGACTACTTTGACCAGTAAAATATGGTAACACTGTGCCAGTTCTGCAGGAAGCCCTTTTGTGGAGCACTTCCTGCCTCTCAGAAGCCAGCCACTATGTAAACAGTGCAACTCTCCTGAGACCACCATACTGAGATTTACAAGCCACATGGAGAGTTCCTGGAGGATTAGACACAATATGGAGACAGAGCGAGGCCAGTGAGTACCAAGGCTTCAGACATGTGGGTGGAGAAGCCATTTTAGAAGTTGAACCTCCAGCTTCAGCCATTCTAGCTCATATCACATAAATCAGAGATGAGCAACCAGCTGAGCCCTTTCCAAATCCCTTAGCAAAATGAAATGTTTTTTTAAAGCCACTACATTTTAGGGTAGTTACACAACACTACTGAAGCACCCATCACCCCCAAATAGCCAAAGTT
>NW_017731364.1:2051043-2068219 GCF_001890085.2 Hipposideros armiger | reverse complement strand
GTAGTGACAGTAAAACAGAAAACGTGCCTGTCCTCATGGAGTTTACATTCTATTGGGATAACAGGCAAGAAGTATGTAGTAAAGCATGTAGAATTCAAAGCTAGACAGCCTGATTCCAGACTTCTGGCGGTTCTCTCATCTCATGTCTTTAGCTTCAGTCACTTCAGGAGTAAATGTATGTGCCAGACCAAATGGTCTCTAAGGTTTCTTCCAGCTCCAGTTCTATGACTTATGTGGATTAATAAATATGTCTTGAGAAACTTGGACCCTGATAACCTCAATAGAAGCATAGCTCTAGAACAATGCCCATTCATTCTCGCTCCCCTTAGGGAGATGGTATGTATTTGGGTGATGGTGGGCTGAGGAGGGGGACAGTTTACCCCTTTTCCTGGAATCTTCTCCCTCTGCCCAGGCTCAGCATTCTTTCTGGACTCGGGCAAGCTCCCTCCTACCTCCTCAGGAAGACTAAGCCAGCTGCTGCCCAAGCGAGAACTGTCAGAGCTAGTAACTGATCTCCCATAGCCATGGCACAGCCATCTTCCTGAAGGGAACCCCATCACCCACCCAGGACTGGCCCAATGCCAACTAGGAAGGACTATGGGCACACAGTTGTTGGGGGAAAGAGACTCACCTTGTCTGAAACAGTTGGTTCTAGGGACTATGGAACACTGCTCTGACCTACCTTTTGTGTCCTTGACAAAGACTCTGGTGGGCTGTGGCCTGGGGCCAGTTGGACCACTGGTGAGAGAAAAGGTGTCAACAGGCCCTCCCTTGGGTCCTCTGCCCCCCTCATCCCCTAACCCCTATGGGCCTGTGAGAGAGGCCTTCCCTCCAAACCCTCTAGAAACTTTGGCCACCCACTTCTCCTTAAGGTCTTATTGATCCAAGCCATCCCTTCTCTCCCAGCTTCCCGATATATGGACTCCAGTCCCCTCAGGGTTTTATCTTACCCCCTCCCCCCAAAAAAGTTTATTGAGCACCTGTTAAGTGTTAGGCACTATGCTGGGCACTGGAGACCAAAAACAGACATGAGCTTAGAGCTGAAGAAGAGATTTAAACATTTGCTCTCTGTGTCTGTCTCTTTTTTTCTCCCTCCCTCCTCCTCCATGACTGTCTCTCGTTCCATGCAACCAGCGTGCTGAGAGCAGCCAGGACCTCTGATCACTGGGGAGGGGGCTGGACCAGCTCTGCCTCAGGTCATACAGAGACCCCTTTCTTCCTGCCCTTGGTGTTCTCTGCCTGGGGGTCACCCGTTCTCATCTTGATTGTGGTAAGATGTAAAGGTCTAATATAAAGATGTGGGCCCAGGGGCTGCTGCCAAAAAGGTCTCTGGGCCTTGGGCCTCCCCCAGACGAACTATAGGTGTCCTCAGGCACCAGACTGTCCAGACAAACTCACCAAGCTGTTCTCACAGAGGAATGACCAAAGCCTTGAAAAAATCAATGAAAGGGTTTTGCCCAGAGCAGCCTCGGTATGTATTTCCTTTGAGAGCCCAGTAGCTGGTCAAGATTGCAAGGGCTGTGTCCTGGCCGCATGCCATGTGATACAGCCACTAGCTTTCATATTTAATTAAGCAAAGCAGTGTTTGGCTGAGAAGCGATACCTTGGAAAGTACATACCATTTGCCCATTCCTGGGTATGATGGGGTTCTGCCCATAATCACCCCACCCCAGTCGAGCCATGTTACACTCACAGAAAGACCCCCTCTTCTTTGGTTTCAGTTCTTTGTCCTTGGCCAGTCCTGGAATCACTCTCAGAAAAGGACGCATGAAGAAAGCTGCTGCTACAGCTCCCAGATAATCTCTGTTGACAACAATGTCTACTAGACAACAGTCCACACAGCAAATCCCTTTTGGGACATGGTATCGTGGTATTGGGGACATTCTCTGCTTCTCAATGAGGGTTCTGGAGCTCATCGTTTTTCCCTTCTTATTTTAGCTAACAAGAAGCTTGGGCACTTGTACTAGATAAGTACGTTTATCTGTTTATTTTCCTTATCCTTCATAAGATTTTGGGTCTTTCCTTTTGACGGTCTTCAATATATTTAATATTTTTAATAAAAGCGCATAAATCTTGTTTAGATAAGAGGAATAGGCTGAGCAGAATAAAGACATCGTTTTTCTGGTTTGATGAATAAGTTTACTGTCCCTGGAGCTCTTTGAAGGCAGACGCATTGGGGTGTGGTTGTGCCTGTGGGTCCGTGTGGAGAGGGTGTTGGATGCCCTTTGCCACACTCTTCAGACACCAAGCCTCCCACTGAGCCCTGGGTTAATACTCCCTGGGGCCCAGCAATGGCATGGGAGTGTCTTCGGCTGCCCCGCTCCCCTTCTTCAAAGCGGAGGTTGAAAGAAAGCAGCTACTTGTGGGAACTTCACTGGAACACTCAGCAGAATTCTAGATGCCGAGTTCATTGCAAACAGTCAGACGTAACATCATCATTTTTCCACCTACAAAGCCTGGAGACTTACAGAGTCAGCAGCTGTAGAGTGTTAATGGGGAACAATCAAACTGGGATACTCTGGAGAGTGAAAGAAGGCATGATTAGTAAGAAAATGTGCAAAGCAGGGCCATGTCCTCTCTCACTGGCCTTTGCCCTTGCTGCCTAGATGTGGTCTCTGAGTCTGACCCTCCCCTCCCTGGGACTCGAACCATCCCCCAGAAACAGCTACAGTCCTTTGGGGACTTTACCTAACTGTCCAGAGGCAGTCAGGCCTCCTGTGTTCACACCTATGAGGCACTGGAGCACATTGTACAAATTATGCACAAACATAAGAAATAAAAATCTCTTTGTTCAGGTGTATGCCTCACATCTCCTCATTTCTTCCATCTCTAGTGGCCTCTGTATCTCCTTATTTTTATCTCTTCTCCCCTTTATCCTGGAGGGAGATGTGGGGTGCGTAGTGCCACAGGTAGCCCCAAACCTCGCTTGAGTAGGATATGGGGTGGAACACCCCACAGGCACTGAGCATGTACTAGGCCCTGGGTTTGGGTAGGTCTGGAGGTGGGAAGAGGCAGTTTTCTCATCTGATATCCATTCATTGAAGGGGGTGGGGCAGGGCTGAGGGATCTACAATGAGGGGCAGTCTGTTGCAGGGAAATGGCCCCTGCCTGGGGCACAGTTCCCTTGCCTGAAGCTGTGACATGCACCCCTTATCTACTGTTTCCCCAAGAGCCACAGAAGGCTCCCTCCCTCTGGATGGGGGTCTGCAGGCAGAGAAGGGAAGAGGAAAGGGCATCTCAGATCTGAAGAAGTTCCTGGGTACAGCATCAGAGAGGATGCAAACGACAGACCTGGGGCCAGCGTGGGCCTTATGAAGGAGGCCTTTACGTCTGCATGAGAACCTCTTGAAGCATGGCTAGCTCTGGGTTTCTCACATCTGTTTTCTATTAGCCTTTAGTAAACTTCCTTTTGAGTACACTGGCTAGTCCCATCTGGGAGGCACCTGTGGAAGGAGAACACTGAACTTGGAGATAGAAGACCTAGAACTGTAGCTCTACTAATTTCTTGAGCAAATCAGTTCAGACTTCTGAGACTTGCTTTCTTCATCTGTAAAGTGGAAGCAGTAACATCCTTCACAGTATTGTAGAGAGGCTTGGCCGAGAAGTTTGATGTGAAAATACCTCATAAAGGCTATCATAGTCGATTTGAGTTGTTCCTAGAGGAGCAAGAGAGCGAGGCCAGGGTTTTGTCCATCCTTGGCCCTAGAATTCTAAAGAGGGAGCCCATGGCCTGAGAAGCACTGGCAGCTGGAATCAAAGGAAGACCACCTATGAAGGCGCAGCTTGAGAGTGGGCTCCCCCAGGGTACTCATAGACATACTCTGCGTGGGGCCTTCCCTTTAAGTGGAAACCTTGTGGCCGACCTCCACCATCTCCCTCGTCGCCTGCATCTCACAATCAGACACTGAAGGCCTTGGTCAAGCAATGAAGATGGAGCTATTGCCCTGGGGCCTCCATTACAGATCTGACCCTGGACCTGCCATTCCTGGAATCTGACTGCAGTCTGGCCCTGTGTGCTGAGTGTATCTCTGTTCCAGGAGCCGCATCCCACTCTCAGGGGCCAGAAAGCAGTGATTCTTGGGCAAGGGAGAGAGGAGAGGACGTTTGTCAAAATTCAGCACACTTAGGAATGTTGAGAGGGCAAGTATCTCACTAGGGCAATACGTTTCTGTGTCTTAAAGAAAAGGCCTTAGGTGCTATATATCTGAGAAGCATACCTGACCAAGATACCCTGATGGCAGCTGGAGCCAAGTGGAATAGGGTCAGTGGGTCACAAAGCAAATGACAGACCCATCTTTCTCTCCCACCATCAACTCCAAAACCACAGTCACCATCACAGCCACTGCCCAACTACTTTCACCTGTTCTAAGTCCTCATTACCACCACCACCACCCACCCCAACATCCTAAAAAACTATCATTCTCACATTCCAAAACCATTTGAATTAAATAGAAGACTGGAACAGCACTCATTTCCATTGAGAATGATCCCTTGCTTTGAGTAGCTCACATTACAGTGGGGAAAGGAGGTGGCATGTATGAAAGAGAGTCTGGGCATGAGTGAAAGGAGTGCCATGCAGGGGCTCCCATAACGGGGGCCCTGGTTTACTCACACAGAGGAATATTGAGAACTGGGGGACTGGGCCTTGGGGGCCATCAGGTCCTTCTATCAGTGAGTCCACACCACTCAATGGCATCTTGGGACTCTAAACAATTGGGTGACACTGTCGGAGAAATCCAAAGAAAACGAGACCTGGAACCTGCCCTTAGGAGCTTGTCATATTATAGAAAAGATAGGGTGGACACCCAGCGTAGTTAACAGAGCCAAGGATTCCACCCAGAACGAGGCAAGGACCACTGTGGGAGATGGTTTGGGTGTTTGGGGGTAGTGGTTAGAGATTGATGGAGTTGGCTAGAGAAGCTTTCAGAGAAATGTAGTCCCTTAAGCAACATTTTGAGGAAGAAGGAACATGACTTGTTGGAGAGGGGAGGGCAACTTATAAAAAAACCCCAGAAGAGATCAGTTTTGTGGAAATGGCAGCAGCAACGATATTTGTGCTAGCATGGTACATTATCTGCAGCACTTTCATGTAACTGTCCCAGTGCATCCTCCCAACAGCCCTGGGAGGTGAGCATTGTTGTCATCATATCCAGTTGAGACAGGCCTTGAAGATAGACATCTAGAGGTAGAGATGCAGGGGGAAGGCACTCTAGGCAGAGGGAACTGCATGAGCAAAAGCATAAAAATGGGAAAGCAGTGACCGTGTTGATGGAGAGATTAGTGTTGGGGTTTCCACATTAAACCTGTTAAACAATGTCCCTTGACTCTTTAAGGGTTGAGTAGAAAGGGGTTCCCACCATGGCTAACCCTGGAGCACAGCATTATGCCTGTGGTATCCCTAACCCCTGACCATACGCCTTTGTAACCAATCTCTTCACTAAACTATCCTCAATTTACCCAACTTGAGTGTACCGTGTATCTCCTGGTACAACAGCCCTATGAGGCAGTTGGCTAAAATTATCATCTCCATTGTACAAATGAGAAAACTGAGGTAAGGAAAGGCTAGATAACTTGCCCAAAGTCACACACCTAGTAAGGGCTAGAACTTGGCTGTAGACCTCAGCAGTCTGGCTCCAGAACGGTTGAAACAAAAGCAAAGGCTACAGAACTTGACTACTGACAAACATGGGGACCCTGGGCAGGTGAAAAGTTCCAACTGACCAAAGGTTGGAGCTGGGGCCAAGGAGGTGACTGGGAGGCTGGTGAGGCCTCTGGAGAGGCTGCTCAGTGCCTGGGCAGAAGAGAGCAGGCACCACAAGCCCAGTTTTCATCATGCTGAGATGGAATAGCATAGCCCAAGGGAAGACAATGCTGCAGCCAGTGGTTGCCCCCTGTCCCTCCCTGAGCTGACCCATGTGATTGGCTGAGAGGAGCCTGACTGGGGTTGAGCTCCATGGGCCAGAGTTGAGGCTGTTGTGGGAATGAAGGTGTCTCAACTTGTCCCAGGCTGGAGCCCTGCGGCCCTGCTAAGCAGCAGGGCCTGTGTGTAACTGGTGTGACCAAATGGATTTTCTCCTTTGGGAAAAGACTCCCGGAATTTGCCTCTCTCCATGACGCTGCCTGACAGCACTGGCATAAAAGTGGAGCTCAAGCAGGGTGGGAGAAGAAAGTGGCCTGAGAGGGCTAAAGAGAAGGCTGGAGTGCACTTGAGGTTCTGGGACCAGGAGGCAAAGGGGTGAGGGGCGGCGCAGACCCAAGGTGTTCTCCCTGCTCAGTGGGCTGGCTTTACTGGCTGTCTCCTTCCTCCTCTTGAAACTTGGCCCCTTCTACGGGGAAAGAAGCCAACATCCTCCTGGGCCTTTTCCCTGCCCCATCCTTTGAAACCTGTGGCAACTAAGTTTCCGGCTGCACCCAGAGACACTGCTTCAAGTAGGAACTCTTTGCTTGAGTCGAAGGCCCTAAAGGCAAGCCCTCCCTCTCTCAGTCCAGGGACCTTGGAAGGAGGGAACTGGGGTCAGACGCACAGCGGGTGAATCCTGGCCCTGCTACTCACTAGCTCTGTGGCCTTGAGCTTCAATTTCCTCACCTGTCAAATGCAAGGTTGTCGGGGGATTGCAAAAATTGAATGTGAAGCCTGCCCAGAGCCTACTGAAGAGGGTTCTAAAGCAGGAGAAGTCCACAGCCAACGTAACACAGTAGACGAAACTATTTCACAGGACTCTGCTCCAGGAGAGCCCTGTTTGTGGAATTTTCTGAAAAGCCACTTGAGATGAGAATTGGGGAGAATGGGACCCTCTAGGGTGCACTCAAGCAACACTGCTGCTCTAAGCCATCTTCGAGGGTGGTGGAGCCCATTAGTAGCAGGGCTTCTGTTGTGTTGAATGGGGTTTGAAGCCCAAGCCAGAGTTGAATGGCTGCTGAGAACTCAGGAGATAATTCTCTTCCCCATGACAATGCTCAGCTCTCACAATCAATGCTGACCAGATTTTTTTTTTTTAAATTTGGTTGAAGATTTGTGACTCACAGGCTCCTCAGGCAGTGGGAAAAGCACTGTACTGTGAGTCAGCAGGTCTGGGTGTGAGGTCCTGGTCTTTTGATGTCTTTCTTGGCATCCATTTATAAAATGGAGGTAGCAATACCTACCTCGCACACTTATACTGAAGGTGGACTCAGGTAACGTATGTGAAGCCCACAAAGGACACTGAGCCTTGAAGCAACTGTAGTTCTAATGTAATATCATCTAAAATGGATAGAATATAACCCACTTCCCAGGACTGTTGGGGTCCAGACCAGATGCTGTGTGTGCTAAGTGCATAGGGAGCCTGAGACCCCAGCTGGCACTGGTGCTGGTGTGGGAACCTGGGTTGTCGTGATTGATTTGACTTGTCTGAGAAATGGAGTGGTGGGTGCTCTGAGAAGGTGCACCTGAGGTAAGTATTGGATGCAGAAAGGCAGGGAATTCTAGCCAAGAGAAAGGTCCAGGAATGGGGCCAGCTGATCTTTCTCTCCAGCCCTGGGACCCTGTCTCTCTGCAGCTGGCCCAGCCCCATGGCAGTGTGTTTACTCTATGGGTGGGCCTGATGCCTGTGGTGCTGCTTAGTGGCTATCAGGTGGTGAAGGAGGCCAACTTGGAGCAGCTCTCTGGCCGGTCCCTCACCCCACTCTATGGGACCTGTTTGGAGAAAGAGGCAAGGCTGTTTCCCTGCTGGGGAGAAGTTGGGGGGCTGATTAGTGACTGCACCAAGGAGCCGAGTTGGGGCTGGCCCTGAACTGTTAACAAAGAGGAAACACCCAGGAGGACTCCAGTCTCCTTAAACACCTCTGTGTAAGGGAGGGGGTGGCATGGGGATCAGAGAGGCCTGGGTTCAAGTCTCAGCTCTGCCCTTTGCCAGCTTTGTGACCTTGGGCAAGTCAGCCTCATTCTCTGCCCCTCAGTGTGCTCATCTGTCAGATGGGGATGGTGACTGCACTCACCTCCCAGGCACATGGAGGAGAATAAGTGATGCGAAACACCTGAGAATGCCCAGTGCAGCGCCTGGCTCAGCAAATGCCTCGTCCCCTTCTTTCCTCCCTTCCCTTCTTTATCTCCTCCTCCATTTCTTGTGGGGATTCTTCAAGGCAAAATCAGGTTGACATTTTGGGAGGAGGGCATAGCTGAGCCCATTTTGAGGGCAGCTGCAGAAAGAGGCAGCAGAGCTGGCTGAGGCTTTCCACTAGGAGCAGGGTGTGGAGTGGGCTTGGGGCAGGCTGGGGCAGGCCCACCCTAATAACCTTGCTCTACAAACATGTCCCTGCAGAGGAGGCTGAGCCTTGGTGTACATGTGTATACACAAAGGGGTTGACCCCTTTGTGGGTCCAAGAGGGGATTTGAGCTACGTCACTAAAGTGGGGGTTTCTACAAATAGGTAGATGCAGGCGCAGGAATGTCCAGCCCACTGGGAAGCCAGAAGCCCTACTCTACAGGTGGGGAAATGTCCTCCCCAACATCTCAGGCCTTTTATACCACCAACCCTTTGCACATGCTGTTCCGCCTCTGGGATATCCTAATCTACACCCCTTCCTGCCCCGTGAGAAACCACTGCTCCTTTCAGAACTGAGCTCATCTGCCCTAAGAAGCCCTCCTTGAATCCCAGGCACAGCTAGTCCCTCTACCCTTTGTTCCAAGCTGTCACATACCTGCCCCACATTCTGTTGTCACTTAAATGGTGTCTGTCTCCCACACCTCTCTCTCTGAGCTCATAGAAGGTGCTCAGTAAACATGTATTGAGTAAATGAGTGAGGGATGTGGGTGAATGAATGAGTCAATGAGCGACTAGACACAAGATTGAATGAACCCTCAGGACAGTGCTCTTTCTGCCTCCTCACTCTGACCCCTGCCCCTTGCTCTCAGGTAGACCCTTCAACCCTCAGGTCCACAGCCAGAGTCATTGGGGTCCTTGTGTTCGGCTGCCGCTTTCTTTTGGAGGGTCCCTTCTTCCAGGAACTGACTCAAGCCATCGACTTTGGCCTGGCCTTTGTCAGCACCATATGGCGCGGGGTAAGTTAGCCCTCAGGGAGGCAGGTGTGTGGGCCATTGAACAGCTGGGGGCTCAGGGCAGGCAGGGGCTTCAGCCAGGGCTGAACAGGGAGGGTAAGGGGTAGGCACAAAGGCCAGAGGGGCTGATTCTGGATTCTTTAGGTGGCTTCTGCTCAGCACAATGACGAACCATATGATGGGCCTGCAACATCCTAGCTGAGCACTAAGCACAATCTCTGCTACCACTGCTCTCATTTGTCTAGGTTATTCTGGGAATATAGAAGGTCTCCAGATGACAAGCAGCCCTGGGCTGCCTGCCCATGGCACATGACCCAGCCCAATTTGGAGCCCCCAGCGCAGCTCTCAGCTGCTCTGACTCAAGGGCCAGCTCCCAAGCAGCCCATGGGTGGGCATCTCACCCCACAGGTGTATGACCTGTTCCCCTGGGCCTTCCGCCGTCTCCCAGGACCCCACCTAAGATATTTAGGTACCAGGAGGTTGTGCGGGGCTATGTCCTCCAGGAGATCAGCAGGCACAAGCTCAGAGCCCCAAAGCCCCCAAGGACTTCATCAGCAGTTACCTGGCCCAGACCACCAAGGTGGGACTGAAACGGCTGCAGAGGAAGGGGAAGGGCTGTCTTCTTGGGCTGTACCTCGTTTCAAGGCCATAACCTCATTTCCTCATCTCTGACTCAGTCTGTAAGCTTTCAGAGCCTCCTGAAGCAGCAGTCATTAAGTGTTTTTCCTTCCTATCTTTTCCCAGATTAGGGCTGGTTTCTGCAGGCATGAATATGGTAGGAAGCCGAAAGCCTGCGTAATGTCAGGACTAAAACCCAGGGACATCTGTTATAAAAAGTTGGTGTAGTCCTGAACTCAGACCCTCCCAAGAGGTCTGACCCCAGGGGAGTTCTGGTCCTACCAGTGTAGGGACAGGCCAGACACCAGTGATCTGTTAGGAGAGAACGTCAGACCCAGAGCTGTTTCCTCCACCCACCCTCCCACCAGGCTACAGAGGATCCTGTCTTCACATTCAATGAGGAGAACCTAATTCAGGTGGTGATGAACCTGTTTCTGGAGGCATCGCCACCATGGCCACCACCCTGCACTGCCGTTCATCTACATGGTCCAGCACGGAGCTGTCCAGAATACGGAGGCCTTGGTTACACCCTGGCTGGCTGCCCCTGTGCCTATTACCCTTGTCCCTGTTACTCTCTTTGGTCTGTGGCCGTAGGGGTGAGTCCTGCTCTCACCGCTGTGGTAGAGGAAGCGTTCGCGGCTTTGAGTCAGACAGGAGGTCTTCTAGTCCCACCCTGCTACTTACTGTGTGATCTTGGGCACATCATTCAAACTCTCAAAACCAGTGTAAAATGGAGTGACATTATTTCACTCATTCGGTAATGATTCAGCACCTACTAAGTGTCAGGCCCTGTCTTAATGTCCATCTCAAGATCACAATCACAGGAGAAAAGAGTGGCTGGAGTTCTCTGGGGGACAAACTGGCTATGACCTAAGTTCAAATCCTGGCTCCACCAGTTTTCTAACTTTGGGTAAAAGTACCTGTCCTGTCCAAGCCTCAGTTTTCCTATCTGTAAAGTGAGGACAACAGTTTCTACCTCATAAGACTCTTCATATATAGAGCATCTGGCACACAGTGGGTGGTCAAATCTGGGTCCTTCCCCTTCCCTCCAGTCCCCCGTGGAGGAAAAATCCCTGCTAAATCTTTTTCACAAGCTCTGCCTCAGAGAGGGTTTGGATGATAACATAATAATTCCCACTCTTTGCCAAAGCTTACTAAGTGCTAAGGGCTTTGCGCCCACTACATCACTCAGCCCTCACAACGGCTGACTGAGCGAGCCATACAGGTTCTAGATGAAAGATGTTGATTGAATTAGTTATCTATCCATCTTACTATGTAACAAATTACCTCAAAATTTGGCAGCTTAAAACAACAGCACTTATTATCGCACAGTTTCTGTAGGTCAGGGATCTGCGTGCAGCTTAGCTAGATGTGTTGGATTCAAGGTCCCTCATGAGATCATGATCAAGTTGTTGGCTGGGGCTGCAATAGCATCTGATGGCCCCACTGGGGGAGGTCCCACTTCAGCTCACTCGCATGGCTCTCTTCAGGATTCATTTGTTTGTGAACTGTTGACTGGAAGGCCACCCTCAGTTTCTTGATACTTGGGCCTTTACATGGGGCCCCTCAAAACATAGCAGCTGACTTCAATTAGAGCGAGTGAGAGAGCAACTGAGACAGAAGCTGCTGTCTTTTTGTAACTTAATCTTGGACGTGATAGTCCATCACTTTGCCATATTCTATTTGTTAGAAGAAAGTCACTAGATCCAGCCCACCCTCAAGGGGCGGGGATTTCATGAAGAGTGAGTGCCAGGAGTTGAGAATCATTGGGAGGCATTTTATTGTAACATAGCATTGATGTGTAGGTGGCAAGGTAGACATTTTAATGAAAACAAAACAGTCACTCATCTTGGTGCTCTGGTGCAGGGTGACCATTTTGTGCCTAGAAGTGGTGGCCAGAACCCCAAGCCTTTCCTCAGAAAGGGGCTTTGACTCAGGACTCCATCCTGTCCTCAGTGGAAGCCTTAATGGCCTATGAGGTACACCATGAAAACGATGAGAAGGGAAGGTGGGGGGCTCACTCTCTCCATCACCAAAGTCTTTGTTCAGCTCTCACAACTATGGTTCAGGGCCAACTTGACCCCTAGGGCCTTGCCAGGATGTGATTATTAATTTATTACTAATTTGATTAGACTTGAGTTTCTGGCTTCCACACATTTCTTCTTTGTGACAACCCTATCCTTTAGATGTTACTATTGTTATTCTTTTTTTTACAGACTGGGAAACTTCAGCTTAGAGAGCTCAAGTAATTGCCCCAAATACACAGTTAGTAAGTGACTTAACTGAGTTTCAAATTCATGTCCCTCTGATTCCAAAGATTTAGCTCTTTCCACTGACTCCCTGCCATTCATATTGCTCCATAGATGCCTCTCTAGGTAAGTAAATGAAACAACATGTTAGATGGGGATGTACTGCATTGTCCATCTGTCTGTCAGATTGGCAGATACTGAACTGTCCATGGCAGCAATTGGCCAGCAAGTTCATAGTTTGACAAAATGTCTCCTGGAATGTGAGGACAGGACCATGTCATCAGCTCATTTTGTTCTTGGCCTAGCAGGAGGCTTTGGGCCCTGGTTGTCTAAACGCTGTGCTAAATTAGGTCAAGTTAAAAGGGAGGGAAACAGGATTCAGCTCTGCTTAATGCCACTTGGGATTAGAAATTTTCTTATTAAGCGCCCATTCCTGCCAATTTGATTCTAGTTGCTATGTAATAAGAGCTCCAGGGGACCATTAGCAGCCTGGAATCAATATTGAGCTTTTCCAATGTGGGCGAGAGATGTCTCCTGAAAGTAGAATCAAAGCTTGACAGTAGATCATTAAATGTCACAGATATTCCTAAACTGTTCTGAACCATTCCATTGTCGAGTGACAGTGACAACAGCAATGGTCGCCAAGAGTGGCAGCCTTTGAAGCCTGTCTCTCCTCGGACATTCCATTTTATTGTGAGCTCCCAACTGCCATTTACTGGGAAGAAGCTGGGAAGAAACGGGCATAGAGTTCCCAGGGGGTACCCGGCAGGCAGATGGCTCTTTCATTTGGGGGAGAGGGAGGGTTGTCTTTTTTGTGTTCTAAATCAGCTATGGTCTGAGCCTGTTCCATGAATTAAGATCAGTCAGTCACTTTGCAAGGAGTTCAGAACATCACCCAGAACAGGATATAAATAATTCTGGAGGGAAAAGAGCATCTTGCCAAGAGCCTCTGCATCTGAGGGTGATTCCTAAGAACTACTGTGATGCAAAGGTTACATCATCCCAGGTAGGGAAATTCCCAGGACTATAATTAGGAAGTGTATAGCTTACGAGGAAGCAGCAAGAACACGTACCTCCCAAACCCTCTGCTTAAAACTAGAGTAACCAGGACTGGGTGCCTGTAGGTCTGGACAATTAGCGTCAGGTCCCTCCCTTAAGCCTGCAGTACTGCAACTAAAAAAAAAAATTAAAAAGGAAAACAATAGTGCTTTCTGACAGTATTTGTGTTTCTGAATTTCTGCATTCTTTATTGACTTCTGTTTGGGTTGCATGCTTCAAACGCTGCTGCATTTTTTGGTTCTGTTTTCAGTTTCAAGATACCTTTGTCAAAACCAAGAATCCTGCAGCCAATCCTCTGGTTCCCACAGGGATGGCTGATTTAATTCCCTGGTGTTCATTAAATGAGCCTTCCTCAGAACTCCTGAGCTGAGGTCCCAAGTTCCAGGTCCATAGCCAAGCCCTTCCTGGCTCCACTTTGGCCTCCTGGTCAGTGCAAGGAGCAGGAGTACCCACAGGGGCCTCTGGCTCCTCTCTGCTGCCATCTGATCAGTCGGATTCTCTTTCCAATCACTCAGTTCTCCTTTGAGATAGAGTGAGGGCTAGGTTAGGGTTCACCTTCTCTCCCTAATCCTAAAGAGTGAAGCTTCTGTCTACTCTCCTTACTATTCAGTCTTTCTTCCTCTTTGTCTGCCATTCTATTCTCTCTCTCTCTCTCTCTCTCTCTCTCTCTCTCTCTCTCTCTCTCTCTCTCTCTCTCTCTCTCTCTCTCTCTCTCTCTTCCCCTCTCTCCTCCCACCCCCCACCCCCTCTCTCTCTTGCACACATACAATGCTTGTTGCCCTGTGCAGAACTTGGTCCTCTCCAGCCATGCCCACAGCTTCTGGCATTCTCCATGGGAGGCAGCAGCTGTCTCCGGCCTAGGTTGGGAGTTTCCAGGATAGGGGTGGGTGGCCCTTAGCCAGGGGAGTGTAATCCTCAGCCACTTCACTGATGTGAGCCTGGAGGGAGGGAACCAAGACAGTGCCTACCTGCTGAATGTCCCTGAGCCCATCCGCCCCCTGGGCCTCTCTCACCAGCATGTGGTGTGTTCTCCAAGCTCACTTCAGCCCAGTGTCAGGGATGGGTTCTGGGCCAGCTGAGGCTCCCCTACCCAAAACTCTACAAGGCACCATCATTTTGCCCAATTTGGCCTCTGCGCTGTAGGACCCTGAATGTTGGGAGACCCCCCGAAAGTTTAACCCCAGCCACTTCCTGGTGAATGAGGCCTTCCTGCCATTCTCTGCAGGTACTGCGCACAGCACTGGGTCATTGGTGTTGGGTAGGGGATGTGGTGGAACAGACACAGGGACACCTGCCATGCTCTGACCTTTCCCTCCACTTATAGGGCATCGGGTGTGCCTAGGGGACCAGCTGGCTCGGATGGAGTTCTTCCTAATGTTTGCCACCCTCAGGACCTTTGGGTTCCAACTTCCAGAGGGGAGCCCAGGGCACTCTGTAGCCCCAGCCCCAGAAGATGTGTGCAGTGCCCTGTTTGAGCTGCCCCAGCCCAGGTCCTAGGGAGGAGGGCCTGTAGCCACCTGGAGGTCTGAAGACCTGTTCCCTACAGTCCTTTCTCAGTGTCTCTTGGCTCCTGCAAGAGAGTTGGAGAAGAACAGGGGTTCACCCAGCTCAGCTGCTCATGGTTCCCCCAACACAAGCTCTGCAGAGTAATAACTATATTGGAGAATATACTTATTAAGGATTCTACCAAGGTAGCTCAGTTTCGGTAGTTCAGCTCTTAAGGTAGGTCAGTTATACATTGGCAGGGAAGGATTTTACAAAGTTAGTTAAAATTTGGCATTGAACCATTGCACAAGATTAATTTGGGAAGTCAAGCCTCACAAGGTAGTAGCTTAGTAGGTTCAGAGAAAACGCATTCTGGTAAAACTGTAAATATAACAATGTGTCCAAATACTCTTGATGCCGGAGCCTGGTAAACCAAGCACTGGACAGCTTATTTTCTGCCCTCTCCTGCCCTCTCCTGACCAGAGGAAAGAAGTGCAGGTCCCTGCAGACCTAGGACATGGAAAGAGCTCCCTTAGTCTCTGTATAAGCTAAAGCCAGCCGCCAACACAACTGTTTCCAGCAAGTTCTCCACCAAGGACTCCCTTTGCTTCCTCCCAAGGATCCCCCAGTTTTGAAACATTGTGTCTCCAAACAAGTCTTGTTTATTTAAAAATAATAACTTATATTAAGGAAATGCAAATTAAAATCAAAATAAGATACCCCTATACACTTATTAGAATTGCTAAAAACAAAATCCCAACAATCCCAAGTACTGGAACTCTCACACCCAGCTGGTGGGAATATAAAATGGTACAACCACATTGGAGAACAGTTTGGTAATTTCTTGGACAATTACACATTATCCCATACAACCCAGCTGTCTCACATGTAGGTATTTAGCCAAAAGAAATAAAAATATTTTTTCACACTGAAACATACTGTATGATTCCATTTCTAGATATTTTTGAAAAGGGAAAACTATAGGATATAAAACAGATAAGTGGTTGCCAGGGTCTGGGAGTAGGGTTATGGGTTGACTATAAAGGGACACAAGGTTACTTTCTGGGGTGATAGAAATTTTCTGTATCTTGATTGTGGTGATAGATTAGTGGAACGGAATAGAGAACCAGAAATAAACCCACACCTATATGGTCAATTAATCTATGACAAAGGAGGCAAGAATACACAATGGAGTAAAGACAGTCATTAAATGGTGTTGGGAAAACTGGACAGACACATGCAAAAGAATGAAACTGGCTCACTTTCTTACACCATATACAAGAATAAACTGAAAATAGATTAAAGACAAATGTTCTAGGAATTTTAAACCATAAAACTTCTAGAAGAAAACATAGGCAGTAAACTCTTTGACATCACTCTTAGTAACATATATGGTATGGTATTTGGAACTTATATAATTAAGCTTGCGAACTTGTTGCAATGATGTTGCTAACATTTTTTAATATCAGAGGGATTATTCATTATGAATTTGTGCCAACTGGACAAACAGTTCACCAAGTTTACTATTTGGAAGTGCTGAAAAGGCTGCATGAAAAAGTTAGACGAAAACAACCTGAACTTTTCGCCAATAATTCATGGCTCTTGCATCACGACAATGCACCAGATCACATGGCCCTGTTTGTGAGGGTGTTTTTAGCCAGTAAACAAATCAGTGTAATGGAACACCCTCCCTACTCACCTGATCTGGCTCCCAATGACTTCTTTCTTTATCATGAAGATAAAGGAAATATTGAAAGGAAGACATTTTGATGACATTCAGGACATCAAGGGTAATATGACGACAGCTCTGATGGCCATTCCAAAAAAAGAGTTCCAAAATTGTTTTGAAGGGTTGACTAGGCACTGGCGTCAGTGCATATCTTCCCAAGGGAAGTACTTCAAAGGTGACTAGTGATATTCAACAATAAGGTATGTAGCACTTTTTCTAGGATGGGTTTGCGAACTTAATTTTCTGACCTTGTATATCTCCTTGGACAAGGGAAAGAAAAGAAAAAAAACAAATGGGACTACATCAAACTAAAGAGTTTTGTACTGTGAAGGCAACCATCAACAAAACAAAAAAAAGACAACTTACTGAATGAGAGATGATACTTGCCAATGATACATCTAATAAAGTGTTAATATCCAAAATCTATAAAACTTCATACAATTTAACACCCCCTGATTAAACAATCTGATTAAAAAATAGTTAGAGGAACAGAATAGACATTTCTCTAAGGAGGACATACAGATAGATGGCCAATAGACATATAAAAAGATGCTCAATGTCACTAATCACCAGGGAAATACACATCAAAACCACAATGAGATCTTACCTCACACTTGTCAGAATGGCTACCATAAAAAAAAAAAATCAACAAACCGTAAGTTAGCCTGACACAGTTTTATGGATGCTGGTAGAAAACACAAGAATTTGGGGTCAGAGATGAAGGACAATTTCTTGCTCACAGCAATAGCATTAGCCAGAGTATCAGCATTGTTGTGCTGATTCCCTGAGTTCCAATTCCCATGGGGCAAAGAATTCAAAAAGGGTAAATGACACCTGCACACTCAGTGTGTTTCATTATAGGAGAGGAATGCTGAGTGTAGAGAACTGGAATCTTTTTTTTTTTTATTTAAGATTTTTATTGGGGAATTGGGGGATGGGAACAGTGCTGGGGAATTGGGGGAAGGGGAACAGACAAGTTGCTGTCTTTTTGCTCTTCAGTCT
>NW_017731364.1:2034407-2050968 GCF_001890085.2 Hipposideros armiger | reverse complement strand
CTGGGCGAGGCAGATCAGTCGCCGGCTTCTGGACGGCAGCTCACTGCGGCTGCTGGCCGCTCACGCTGGCTGCTGGCTACACACGGTAGCCCATGGCAAACCACTGCAGCCCATGGCAACCCACTGCAGCAGGGGCTGCAGCCTAGCCGGCGACTCACCGAAGCCCAGCTCCAGGTTGAGCTGCTGTTCAGCATCTTAGCTGTAGAGGGCAGCGTCACATATGTGGGATCTGAACCGGGGCCCTCTGGTGTCCCAAGCCAGCTCTTAACCAACATGCCACTTGGCCCGCCCTGGAATCTTTTATAATGGGCAGTGAGCATACCTTTTCTCTGTAGGGCAATACTATCTCTTTCTTCCAAGGTGTTGTGGACTGAATTGTGTCCCCTTAAAATTCAAAATTCATATATTGAAGACCTAATCCCCCAATGTGATGGTATTTGGAGCTGGGGTCTTTGAGAGATAACTAGGTGTAGATGAGGTCAGACAGTGGGGCCCTCCTGATGGGATCGGTGTTCTTATCAGAAGAGAACCAGAGAGCTTGCTCTCTCTCTGCCATGTAAGGACACAGGAAGAAGTCAGCAGTTTGCAACCAGGAATAATAACTCTCACCAGAACTTGACCATGCTGGCACCTTGGTCTCAGACTTCCAGCCTCCAGAACTGTGAGAAATACACATCTGTTGTTTAAGGCACCCAGTCTATGGTATTTTCTTATGGCAGTCCAAACAGGCTAAGATGCAAGGAAACCTGCCCTTTGCTCTGGAGGAAAACATCTTCATCTTCCAAGGTTGTTTGCTTGCTTACCACTTACTATTAAAATGGTAGGTAACTCAAGTTCAGTGTTCTTCAGGTGAGATGCACATCCACTGCATGTTCAACATCCATCTGGCCCGTGGCCTTGGAGAACAAGGGGAACCTATGCAAACATGATGCTCGTGCTGCTTGTTGTGCTGTGGGTAATAGCCTTGTTTCTGATCCAGGAGTCTCCTGTTTTCTGTCAGCATCCAAACTTATTAGCCTGCAAATAGACTAAAATCAAATCCAAAACTTGACACCTATGACAAAGCCACAGTGAATTTATTTTAGTTCCTCAAAAAAACCATGCCCTGGAAGACATCACAAATGCTATTCTATCTAGAACACTTTGACCCTGCTTTTCTCTTGGTGACTGCCATTAGTTTCTCTGGGAAGCCTTGCCCCTGCCTCTCATTCCCTGTCCCTCGACTGTGTTATTTCCTCCACCTCTAAACTCCTACACAGCCTTCTGCTCCACTGATCATAGCATTTCTCCCAATGTGTTGTAATTGACTTTTTATTTACTTGGTCTCTTCTCCCCCAATTGAGTAGGATCTCTGTAAGGTCAGAGACAGTGTCTTTTAAAATACATCCCAGATTTAGTACAGTGCCTGGCATACTGTAGGTATACTTAATATTTACAGAATGTGGTGCTATTATAGTGATATGCACAGAGCAGTATAAAAGCACAAATGAAGGTCATGTAAATTAGAGTGAAGGTCTAGGGAAGATCTTAAAGAAAACCAGAATGTCACCCTAAAATATACCTCTTTGACATAAGAGTTATTTTGAGCTAAAGGCAATTAAGCAGCAGTAATGCAGAAAGTGTTCCCACTTTTCTGCCTCAAGGCAGGAAAGAAAGGTGTCATTCCCTGGAGACAGACCCTTTAAGACCAGAGGCCAGAGACCAGGCACCAGAGCAACATGCAAACAAACCCTTTTAACTAACTCTTATCCTCCTAGTTGAGATAAGGACTACCCAGTCCTAGGCAGACTACCCCTAGCCCACACTCCATTGTCTTGTCATTATTCACAAATTATTGTTTCCTTGTCTGGAAGGTACAAAAGCTTCCTGCTGTGGTCACTTTATTTCATTCTCTTGTGAAGACTCCCAAGTACATGTAAAAATTCAATAAAATGTGTGTTCTTTTCTGCCCTTAATTTGTCATTGTCAGTTAATTTTCAGACCTGGTTAGGGACCCTAAGAGGGAGAGTCAAGGAAAACTTTTTCCTCCTTTCCAGCTCCCTAGAAGAGGTGACAGTTGTGGTTGGCCTGAAGACAAGTTGGTTAGGTAGGCTGAGAAGGGAGAGGAAGTAAAGGTGTCTCAGGTAGTGAGAATGGAATGTGAACTCGGGAGAAGTAGGAACTTGGGAGAAGTTTCAATTCAGAAACTGCCAATGACTCAGTATGGCTGCAGCTAGGGTCTGAGGCAAGGACGGAGTAGCAGGAAATAAAGCTGACAGATAGCAAGGGCTGAATCATGAAGTTTTAATTTTATCTAGAATACACATTTTCATTTCAGGCCTAGAATTTTTGTTAAAGATATGAGGCACATCCTTTTAAGTGTCATAACATGGAATGGTGAGATGCAGAAAAACCGAGTAGTAATTCAAGAAAACTTGGGCTGCAATACTGTTTCCTCCACTCACTTTCTGAACCTCTGAGCCACTGCAAAACAGTAATAATATCAACCTCAAGGGTTTTGGGGGGGATTAATACAATAGCTTTAGGGAAAGTGCCAGGTACGTGGCATGACCCAATACATGCTACTTTTCCCTTGGGGACTCATCTGCAAATGGGTTGGAGGCGGGGCCGCTCTTCCACGCCCCGCCCAGGTCCAGATTTAAGGGTTGGGGCGGGGATTGGTGGCCGGCGCGTCCCCGGTCCCCAGGGTTGGTCCGGCCTCGGCTCGGCCGCGCGGTGGCGCTCCAGGCTGCCACTCGGTGCTCTATGGTTCTTCCTTCGCCCCGGAAGTGGTTCCGCGGCCAGGGTTGGTAAGGTCGGGCCATGGTGGGGCAGAGGTTGGGAAGATGGCGTTGCGAGGCTGGGCGCAGAGAGGCTGGGGCTGCGGCCAGGCGTGGGCTCCCCCGGGGGGCGGCCGCAGTTGCGAGGAGCTTTCTGCGGTCCTGGCCCCGCCGCGGCTGCTCGGACGCAGGTAAGGACCACCGCTCCCGGCCTCTCGCCTCTCGGACCCTGCGCTCCGGCCACGCATCCTCAGGGGCGGAGGCCGTGCGGGCCTCTGAAGCTGCCCCTGTCCCACCCCCTCGCCCCACCTGCCCCGACCTCTCCCCGGCGCCCTTTCTGAGCTCGCCTCCGTCCTGTCCCCGCTTCTCGCCCCAGCTCTCCGTGAGCCCGCACGGTCGCCTTTCCCATCGGGAGGGACTTGACGGGAAGGGAAACTAATCAATCCCTGAGGGGAACTGCGTGCCGCGCCTCATAAGCCTGCGAGGAAGGCACTGCACCCATTACAAAAGAAAAGTTTTGTTTTGTCTTTGTATTCGTTAAGCATTTTGTTGGGTCTTTTAAAAAAAGTATAGTTGACATACAATGTTACATTAGTTTTAGGTGTGCAACAGTGATTCTGCATTTGTTTTACCTTACAATATGATCACAACAATATGCCTCATAACCATCTGTCACTGTACAAAGTTATTATTGGTTACATTACATGTGCTGTAGATGATATCCCCGTGATTTATTTGTTTTATACTTGGGAAGTTTGTACCTCTTCTTCTTCACTCCTTTTCACCCACCTCAGACTTTTTTTTTTTTTTAAGATTTTTTTAATTGGGGAATTGGGGGATGGGAACAGTGCTGGGGAATTGGGGAAGGGGAACAGACAAGTTGCTGCCCTTTTGTTCTTCAGTCTAGTTGTGGAGGACGTTTCACTGGCTCAAGTTGGCACCATCATTGCGCTCTTCACGGGTGAGGCAGATCAGTCGCAGGCTTCTGGAAGGCCGCTCACGCTGACTGCTGGCTACACACGGTAGCCCATGGCAACCCACTGCAGCAGGGGCTGCAGCCGACACTATCGCTGGCGACTCATGGAAGCCTAGCTCCAGGTTGAGCTGTTGTTCAGCATCTTAGCTGTGGAGGGCAGTGTCACTGGCCCTCATATATGGGATCCGAACCGGGGCCCTCTGGCATCCCAAGCCAGCTCTTAACCACCGCGCCACTCGGCCAGCCCCAGACTTATTTTTTAAGTGAAGCAGTTAACAACTGGAAGAATAGTAAAGCTGAGATTTTTCTATCAGCCTTTATCAAACCTATGGTCTACCACAAACTACTTTCTTTAGCATTTAGAGAGCTAAGGGAACATGGAATCAGAGGAGATCATCATTTTTGCCTCTTGCAGAGTCGTAGGAGAAGCTTTTCTGTTGAAGAATTGAGACAGTGGCATATTTGGATTCCAGATGATTTGGAAAGAAAATTACTCAAGTAGTCTTATTGAGTGGAAGCCGTATGAAGAGTATGGTTTATCAGTATTTGCTGCGTTTGCATTGGAATAATTCACTTCTAAATTGAGAGAATAGAGAAATCCTTAAACTGTCCAAGATTCTGATACGTATTTTGCTCCGATATGTGTTCCTTTTATTTAATCCGTAGTTTCAGCCCAATTTCTAACTTGGTTAGATTGTGCCTTGGAATCCACCTGATAGGTGGTAGCAAGGAGCTTGAGTGTTTATCAACATGGAGGCTAGCTGGTGGTAAATAATTGAGGCTCCAGTGTGGTGGAGTCATTGTCTAATCTTAAGGATCACCTGCAAAGTTTGCAGAACATATAATTTCCCAGGCTCCACCCCCAGTTCTGTCAACTCAGAAGGAGGGGGCGGGGGAAGAAGAGTGGAAGAACCTGTAGTTCTGATAAGCACTCCCAGGGAATCGTTTCAGGAATTTGTGAAAAACATGCAAACATTGCCCCTTAACCTCGTGATACACTGTAACATGGAATGTGAGACACTGATCTTCAACCCCTGGGGAGATGGAGAATGAGGAGGTCATGTGGAGGTGGTGCTAGATTTTAGTGGTCCTGATTCCGTTGTTGACTCCAAATCCCAGTTGAAATTGCAGGTTTGAAGGGGAAGAAAAATGAATATGGCAACAGGTATATTAAATATTAAAGATACGCATTAGGAAGGGAAAGCAAAAGAAAAATGATTGAGGAGCCTCCAGTAAAAATTGGAGACCACTTAAAAAAAACAAATGAAGAAAGATGTGATGTTGATTAGCATCTAATTTTTTTTACAGTTTGCTATTTCTGTGTAAAGTTTGAAGCTGACAGTTTTGTGGTTGCATAGAAATGTGCATTACAAGAGAATGTAGGTAGGTAAGGCTGAAATGGAATATATGCCTACTTGCCTCTGGAAATAAGCACTTAATAGGGAGCATGAGTTACCGTACATCACTTTATTAGGTCTGCTTTGACTTCCTGTGCTTCTGAAATTAGTATGCAGAAGAATGAAGTCAGAGATATGGTTAAAAAGCAGAGTTCTGGGCCCATTCATTATTCTGAAGTAATAGGCCTGAAGAATTTATATTTTTTACAGATGTTGCAAGTGGTGATATAAAGGTTGTGCAAACAGCAGGCCCAAGGCAGCCCACCAGCCAAGCATAGTTTTTACATTTTTAAAGTGTTGCAAAACAAAATAATATGCAACAGATTTAAATTGTTCTTCACATTGACTGAAATTCAGAGGCTGCCAAAAAAACATGTATACACATTTTAAGAAAGGAAAAAACTGTATTAAAGTTGTAACACTCAATATATACTGATAACAAAAGATGAATACAAGTCAGGTGTATACATTTTTTTGGCACCCCATTATTTACTGCCTGGCCCTTTACAGAAAAAGGGAAATCTCTCTTAGGCTCTTTAGAAATTTTACCATTATCAAACTTCTGTCAGCACTTCTGAAAAATGGTTTAAGCTTGAAAGAGTCTGCATAATTTGTCAGTTGTATGGAATTATCTAATAGAAGAAAATAGTTGACTGTAACATTTACACGGAGCTTAAATTTTTTAGATTGGGATCAGCCTTAACATATATTTAGGTAAAATACTTGACCAATCAGTAAATCAAGTATTTTCAATTATTTTCCCTGTTGAAGTCAACATCTGTTAACTCAGGGTGGGTTTTAAGAAAATAATTTTGGCATGTAAAGAGTTTGTGTAGAATTCCCCCCTCCCCTGAATACATCAAATACATCTATTTTTTTTAAAATGGAATGAACCTATTGTGTGGATGCTTGGACACATCTTGTCACCATTTTTACATTAAGCCATTTCCACTCAATGTATTCACACAAATCTTTAGTAACAGACATTAGTGCTGACTTGTACCATATATCTAAGTTACATTGCTTTTATCCTCACATTGTTAAAAACAAATCTTGAGACTTAATCTCACTCACCCTTAAGCCAACAAATATATAGATATGACTTTTTCTATGTAAAAGTTATGGGATCATTTTTTTTTTTTTTAGCTGAGCCACCCTGCCACCTGTTGGCAGCTCAGCTCTGGCCTGACATCCAATGGGAACATATTTTAAAAAACTGAACCATAACAACTGTGTAGCTAGTGGTAAATCAAGTATTCATGATGTCTCAATTTGAGTATGTTAGATTGCTTTCATAAATCACTAGTTATTGGGGCAGGCCGAGTGGCTCAGTTGGCTTATTACCGCAGGCTCTGAGCAACAGGGCCGCTGGTTCAATTCCCACATGGGCCAGTGACGCTGTGCCTGAGCTGAGCTGTCACTGAGCTGCCAACAGGTGGCAGGATGGCTCAGCTGGTGTAACAACAAGATTGCCTGTTCGATGGTGGGCTCTGCCCACCCGCAACTAAGACTGAGCTCGGCACCTTGAGCTGAGCTGCCACTCGGATGGCTCAGTGGATAGAGTGTGTGCTCTTAACAACAAGGCTGCTGGTTTGACTCCCATATGGGATGGTGGCTACGCCCACCTGCAAGGTGCAGTTGAACACAGCACCTTGAGCTTAGAGGCCATGAGTTGCCAACAGGAAGCCAGATGGCGACTGGCGCCCTCCACAACGAAGATTGAAGAACAACAACATGGCTGGTCCCCTTCCCCAATTCCCCAACACTGTTCTTCCCCTCCCCCAATTCCCCAATACAATCTAAAAAAAAATCACTAGTTATTGGCAAGACCAAAGCAGCAAGTCCAAAAGGCCTGCCTTCGTGGGTTTTTATACTCATTCCTCTAGTGACCGTCTCCATTTTGTGTTTTACTTTTTTTCCCCTGAACTTACTTCAGATAAGTCACTTATTAAGTAATTTATTTTTCCATCTTATATACCCACCTGAATGGGATGGGTAGAGCTAAAGAGCCCACACCCGTAAATCTCAAACATTTGAAATTAGAGACATTTATCATGCTCTTCCTGGTTGGTTTTGCATTTTAAGAAATTTAAAACAAAAGCTCCCTGAGGACAGAGAATGTACCTTGTCACATAATGTGTCATGAAGTACTTATTACATCTAAAAGCATCCTTGTACCAACAGAAACCCAACTCTAACCGACCTAAGCAATTAGGGGGATTGATTGGTTTATGCAGTTAGAAAGTTCAGCGGTAGCACTGACTTCTGGTGAGGCAAGATCCAGTGTTTCACGTTGCCAGGATTTTATTTTTCTCCATGGCTTGGCTCTGCTTCCTAAGTGTTGGCTTTATTCTCTCAGCATGCTGTCTTCTTGTTGTAAAATAGCTGTCAGCAGCTCTTGGACTATATACTTTTAGGTTCAAATCCAGCAGAAAAAATTCACTTCCTCACAGTCATCATGACGCCATTTTGGTCATTGATGGACTGTATATAAAACAGTGGTCCCATAGGGTTATAACGGAGCTAAAAATTTCTGTCACCTAGTGACCTCCTAGCCAACATTCCTGGTGCTGGTGGGACTGGGAGTGTGGCCGCGAGACGGCCCTTGATGTTGCCAGGGAATGGGGTGTGTAGGTTGGCTTAAGCCCCTCAGGAGCTTCGTGTGCCTCCCCAAACCAAATAGCTGTCCATTCCGGGGAACTGTTAGGAGAGGAGAAGAGGGCGTGGATGCTGGGAGACAGCCCGAAGTGCTCACTACCGTCAGCCCTAGTGAAACTTCCATGTTGACTTTCTTTTTCGTTGTTACAAACCCAGATTTTCGTTAATCCTAATCAGATAGGATTAAGTAGAAATGTTGGAAGAGTGGTGCGTTAGGTCCTAGATCCTTGCTGTTCAAAGTAGTTCATGAACCAGCAGTGCAGGCATCATCCAGGACAGGGGTTGGCCAGATAGAAAATAGGACCACTCATGGGTTCTCGGGTACATATTCTTTGCCTTTTCTTTTAAACAGCGCTTTAAGAATGCAAAAACCATTCTTAGCTGGAGGGCCACGTCCACCCTGCTGGGCATATTTTGTCAATCCATAATTTAGGAGTGTGTTTAGAAATGCAGTCTCAAGATTTACCCCACCCCAGACCTACTGAATTAGAATCTGATTTTAACAAGACCCCCAGGGGATTTGTATGTACACTGACATTTTTCTCAATCCTGGCTGCACATGAGAATCACCTTGGGGAGCTCTTAAAAATTACTGATGCCTCAGTCCCACCCCCTGGAGATTCTAATTTCACTGGTATGAGGTGGAGCCCTGGCATTTCTAAGTATGGTGTTCCTCGGGGATTTTGCGGTTTATGTTCCAGACCACCATAGTATTGCAATAAAGTGAGTCTTAATCTTTTTTACTGGTGGAGGGTCTTGCCTTGAATTTGTAAAACATGCAACGTCTGTGAAGGGCAATAAAGTGAAACACAATAAAATGAGGTATGTCTGTATTTTTAAGAGCTCACCAGGCAATTCTAATGTGTAGTATAGGGAAGGAAAAACTGTTTTGCCTCTACCAATCAGGTTCATTGGCTGGGGCCCCGTAAATTAGACTGACAAAAGACAGATTACAGGAGAAAAACAAGTTTATGAACATGTGCATTGTGCATACACATGGAGAGTACTCAGTGTTAAGTAACTCAAAGGGGTGGTAAGAACTTGGGTTTATATAGCATTTTAACAAAAGAACCATAGAGTTTTAGAAAAATGACAAGACAAAGGAAAAGGACTTTGAGTTTCTAGGACAGCAAATTGTGGGAAGATAATATATGAGGGAACTAATAGAACACAAGGGCTAGTTAGTAAAGTTTGTTACGTAGATTCGCTGGTGCCTTCTCTGGGCTCATGAGGGTTTAGAGTGGTCTCATGATTAACTTCTGTCCTTCCTGGTAGAGAGGGGAGAATGGGTACATCTTTACAAATTTGTACCCTGCTTTCAGGCACATGGGCAGGGCAGGCAGTTTTTTTTTCCCCCTTGACAAATCACTTTTGACTTTTTTATTATTAGTTTCAGGTGTGCAAAACAACATACTGATTAGACATTTACTCCCCTCACAAAGTGATAACCCCACCAAGTCTACTATCCATCTGACATTGTACATAGCACAGAGCTTTTCTTGTATTTGCTTCTTCTCAGTTGCCTTCAGCTCAAAATAATCCTTATGCCAAGAGTGGCGTAGTTTGGAGTGGCGTATTCTGCTACTCTCCAGGAACCAGGGCTGAGCATTGGTGTTCTAGACTAAGCTTTCAGAGCCATACCTGCCTCTGCCACAACTGATGTGGTAGGTGAAAAAAGATAGCCACAGTAATTGGCAACTCCTCATTTGGAGGGAATCTGTTTCCCTATTGCTTGAAGCTGGGTTAGCCTTGTGACTCGCTTCGACCAGTAGCATGTGGCAGAAGTAATGTGCAATGTCCGAGCTTGGGCCTTAAGAGGCCTTGCAGCTTTAGCCTTCTTTCTGCCCCACTGCCATGGTAGAAGCCCCTGCTAGATTACTCATTACTAAGAGACCATTTGGAGAGAGATGGCCAACCGACAACCAGTACTGAGGCTCCAAATATGGGAGTGATTCGAGCACCAGTTGAGCAGTCCAGTGACTGGCCGCGTGAGTGACCCCTGGTGAGACCAGCAGAAGAGCTGCCCAGCTGAGGGCAGCTAACTAACAGAATCATGAGAAATAATGAACTACGGTTTTAGGACAATTAAGTTTTAGGGCAGTTTGTTATGCAATAATAAATAATGAGGTAACTGGGGAGGCTGCTGCCAAATCAGGATCTCCTGACCAGATTAAAACTGTGCAGTCTCCACCATTATTTTCACTAGCAAAATTGATGCCTCATGTCCCACCTCGTCACCAAACTCAGCTCTGACTTCAGGTATTGTACCAGTGTATCTGAATAGCAGACCCTGATCACATCTGGAATCCTGACCAAAAGGATACCTGGGAAACAGTTTTTAGCTTTCCAGTCCCTGCAGTATATGAATGTACCCTAGGTAATAAAATAGATGTTCAGTAAGCCAAGACATAATACTTAATTCTATCCAACAGATTCTGTACGCCCAACTGTAATTCTCTATGTACTCTTAAGATATGTATTCTGTATCTGAACTTCACCCTGGGACCACCCTTTAATATATTCTTGGTGTCCTCAGCCCAACTTCTGTTGATATTCTCAAGGTACATATTATTCTGGCAAAAGGTCAGGCTTTCCTTCAAATTCTGATTTCCAAACCTGGTGTGTTTGTGTGGTTTTTTTCAAACATTGTGCTTCAGAATGAAACGAATTGATAAGCTTCATAGAAGAAGTAATGTTTCATTAGAACCGATTGAGTACAGATCCTGTATGTAATGTTAAACTGTTGGTGATATAAAGGAATCTCATCCTTCATATTTCTTGGTCTAATAAAAAAAAATAAATGCTAGATATCAACAACACTAGGTTACAACTTGTGATCTTTAAAGGAAACATATCCTCATTACTTCGTGACACCCTTTTTTTGGCCCCAAAGCGGTGTTGGTATTTTATTTACTAGACCTAGCTCCAGATTACTTTGGGAAGTTAATAAAAATCAAATCCAATTGCAAAAGAATAACATGTGCCACTTTAAAGATGTTATCAGCTGGGAATGCCTTTGGCTGTAGATAAATTTATTGTTTAAATAAATGAAAGTGGTATTTAGCATAGGATGATTGGACGTAGGTGACTACTGTCTTTGCTCAGTGGCTTAAAAATGTCAAGGTTAGTATCTGCATCCCTTGGCCTTCCTCTTGGCATTCAAGATGACTGTCCCAGATCTAGTCATTACATCCTTACTTAAGGCAAAAAGAATGGGGAGGGGGTGTGACATTAGTGATACATCCATTTTAATCAGGTAAGTAAAACCTTTCCAAGAGGCTCCTAAAAAATTCTGAAGCTTCGTTTTGTCAGACTCTGTAATATGGTCATAGAGGAGGCTGGAAAAGTGAAGATATTTCTCTTTCCTAGCCTCTATAGACGGCACAGGCAAGAGAAAAAGAAATAACACACTGTTACCCAATTTAAAAAAAACGTATATACTGAATGCTTTAGGAGTACAAAGGAGACCCAGCCTGGGGGAGTTAAGGAAGGCTTCATGGAGGGGGAGGTAAATAAACTGATTTCTGAAGGGCACCAAAAAATTAACAAAGGCAAGTATGTACCAGAACAAGGGAGTAGCACTGCTCAGTTTGATGGAGTGATGAAAAATGATTGGGGGGTTTAAAGCAAGAGAACGATTTATATTTGTACTTAATAAAGTGTGAAGAATGAATTGGAGTAGGGGTTCTGTTCAGCTAGTCTTCAGGTGTTTCTCCGGATTGATTGACCATAATTTAGTTGTAATTTTAATGTGATCTTGGGATGAGGCAGACATAGCATTTACCTATTCTGCCATCTTGGACCTTCTCCTGAATTTATTCTTTGATTCAATAAAAGTGTTTCAGGAGCTGGGTTACAAAAGAAGGCCTGTCTGATTTCTGCTTTTGAGGAGCTTTGTGTCTAGGAGGACACTAAGTTTACGATGTACAAGGAGAACAGACTGAAAGGGGCCTCTACATTGTCTACTTTGGGAAAATTACAGTTTTACAAAAGAAAAAAAAATGCTTCAGGAATTTACATGGGCTGAGTTTGAATGGAGAGTCTGTAAAGGGCCTGTTGGAGCCTTTGAGCGTATCTGTCGCTAAGGGATAGGAGAAAAGGGGAAGCCACCAGGAAAGTGAATTTGAGGAGCAGGGAGTGCAGTCTTAGAGGACCGGGGGCTGGCAGGTGTGATCAGTAGTGTGAGCTATTTTGAGGAGGTCAAGCTATACAGGGACTCAAAAGACAAAACCCTTTGCAAAACATTTGGTGGGTGTCCCCCAAACTGGAAGTGAAATAAATGGGGACAGAGATGGGGAAAATCTATCAATTTTTAATGGTCAGTATTTATAAAAGGAAAGAATTATTTGAATTTGGAGTGACTTCAAGGATAATACATTTAAATGTTTGCTCTGGAAATTGACCAAACTTCAAACAAAATAACAGCCTTTCTGTGCTAATTCAAACTGACAACTTGGAGTTCTTCATGTGTTTTTTTTTTCAGATCCATTTTTTTTTATTTTGCTTTTTCATTTAAAAATTATTTTAAGTTATAATTGACATACAATATTATATTAGTTTCAGGAGTACAACATAGTGATTAGACATTTATATATTGGGTTGTTGGAAAAGTCATGACGTATTTTTTCTCTGTTTTTCGTTGCAAAAATGCGTCATGACTTTCCTGACAACCCAATACCTTCCGAGGTGATCACCACAAGTCAACCATCTGTCACCATACGTAATTACTATATTATTGACTATATTCCCTATGCTGTACATTACATCACTGTGACTAATTTTATAACTGGCAGTTTGTATTTCTTAATCCCCTTCGCCTTTTTTGTTCATTCCCCACTCCCCATAGAGTTCTGCAGCTTTTTCAGGACTGCAAACTCCATGTGGTGGATGGATACAAATTATTTTGTTGATTGATACGCAGTAACTGCACAAACAAGTTCCCTGCTAAAGTTGCTGCAGTTTGTGTCTCCCCATTTCCAGAAGTCACAGTTCAGTGATTTGATTTTGAATTCTACCTGGGCAAAGGAGTCTTGGCTTCTTTAGGGCTATCGAGTATGAAGTCAACTGAGATGGTGATGATACAGGCCAAGTGGGGAGGCTCGTAGAGGTTGATGTTTGCAAGCTGCATGTCTGTTTCTAATCTGTTATTTTCCCCTATAGGTTTAACTTTTTCATTCAGCAAAAATGTGGGTTCAGAAAAGCACCTAGGAAGGTTGAACCTCGAAGATCCGACACAGGAACAAGTGGTGAAGCGTACAAGAGAAGTGCTTTGATTCCTCCTGTAGAAGAAACAATCTTTTATCCGTCTCCCTATCCTATAAGGACTCTTGTAAAGCCGTTTTTTTTTACTGTTGGGGTAAGAGATCCCATCACTAGGAGTTACCTACCTTGCTGCAGGTGCACTGTTACAGTACTATTTGTCCTGTTTGGGCTCCCTTAAAGACAAGTGGGAGGCTGTCAAAGGATCTGGGTATCTGGTGTCGTGAATGGTTACAGGAGAACAGGAATTTAATAATTGCTGTTAGAATCTGGTTCAGTTATGTAAGCACTGGAGAAGAAACTTATGGGCCTCTTACTTGGTGTAACATTTCAAGTCGATACTTTGAATTTTCTTTGAAAATTTCTATTGTAGCTGTAAATAGGCCCCAGGGTACTGTGAAGTTTAAAAAAATGGGAAACAGTTAAATGTTCTTTTCACGCAATAGGTTTCACTGTGCCAGATGTTCCTTCTTGTTGTTTGTAAAAAGCAGTGAAGGTGAAATATTGTTCTTGGAGCTATGTATAGATCTGTTTCTCTTTTAAATTTATTTTGTAATATATTTTATGTAGTTTACAGGCTGTGCATTTGGATCAGCTGCTATTTGGCAATATGAATCACTGAAATCCAGGGTCCAGAGTTATTTTGATGGTGTAAAAGCTGATTGGTTGGATAGCATAAGACCACAAAAGGAAGGAGACATCAGAAAGGAGGTAAAGATAAATATGGCTTTCTTTGTTGTAGCTGATCACCATTCTTGAAGTCGGGTTATTTATGTTTTTTAGTTAATGGCAACATTAAATCAGTAGATGTGAAATCAGTGGACTTAACATTCTTCTTTCGAGTCAAGTATTTATTAACATTTTGTATATTTGGCAGTGTTACATTTGACAGTGTTCCAAGCAGTTTGTCCCTCTACTCATGTGTATCAAGAATCAACCAGGGATAGTTGTTAATGTTTTGGGGTTTCTCCCAGACCTACTAAAGCTTCAAGGCCACTGTTTCACTTGCATCACCTTGCTGGATTATTTTGATTCTGTATTCCATATTAGAATCACAGAGAGTTTCTCAAAATATTTATGCCTTAGGGGTAGAGATACCATGTGGATTTTCAAAAGCTTCTTAGTGACACATTTACATACTTCTGGTAAATACCCACTTTTGAGTGTTTCTAACTGTATTCAGGGGATGAGGATGCAAGAAAAAGGTAATATAGAGAACTTTTCAAGCTTTTCGTTACTTCATATACAAGTTGATGGCCCTCTTTCCTCTTTGTTGATTTTTTAAAATACTGCCTTTTACATAAAACAAATATTTTATTTATTCCATTTGACAACACTTATTGAGCCCTAAGGTCAGAAGCTAATGTGTGAATCCAGGTCCATATGGTTTTTAAGCACCTTCATTTTTTTTATGACACACTGCCCCTCCAATCTGGAGAGAGGGTCCATGTCCTCTTCAATGTTTTTCTTTCCTAGGAACTTAATCCTCCCGGTGAGCGCCTGAGAGGGCAGCCTTGGGCTTTCTTTTTCCTAATGAAAGGTTCCACTAGGTAGGGAGAAGGATTCATTCCACCTTGTTTCCCCATAGACACAAACAAGAAGCACCAGCCCTCCCTGTTTTAGAGAGGCTTTATGAGCAGAAGAACAGGGATATAATATGTGTAGGTGAAAGCTATAATAAGTAGCAGTGACTTTTCGTCAGTACAGTATGTTTGAGAAATGGTAAAACGGACCTATTCCATAATCTCAGACCCCTTAGAAAGTTACAGGTTTCCAGCACGTCTGCACTATAAAGTTTTGATACCCAAATGGTTCTTTAGAATGGTGAGAAATGACACAAGCTGTATACATAATCTTCATCCAAAGATGGATTTGGTTATTATAGTTAAAAAAATGATAGGTTATAAGATATAAAATTCATGTCCATTAAAGAAAATTGAAACAATACATAAATAAAACTTGGGGAGTAAAGGGCCTGGGAAGCCCTGCCACACCACCACATGTGTGGTGAGCACGTTCGTAGAGCTCATGCCCGATTTAGTTATTACAAAAACGGAATCACTGTATATGGACCATATACATATTGATCTGTAACTTTCTTTTAACTTTGGATTTCTTTTTGTATTCATATACAAAGTCTGGTTCAATTTCATGGTTAGAATATGTTTTTTATTTAAAAACTTCAATCATGGAAAACTTCAAACAGATAAAAAAAGTAAAGAGAATACTATAATGAATCCCTTTCATCCGGCTTCCATGGTGATTGTCACATGACCCACTGTGTTTCATCTAGTCCACTTTCTTTCCCTTCCCTCCCCACCATTGATTACTGTAAAGCAAATCCTAGGCTTATTTCATCCATGAAAACTTCAGTGTGTATCCCTGAACATTAGGATTGTCTCTCGGTCTCTCTATTTCTAAACATCATTATACCTTTATACTACTATTATACCTTTAGAAAAAAATAAAAGCAATTTTAGCAGAAAATATTCTCAGTTAAAAATTTTAAACTAGATTGGCCCTTGGTGAATAATCACTTACTTGATAGCTATCTCTATCTGATAGTGTGGTACATGCTTTATTACATTGTTGGTATTCCAGCAATACTGCTAAGTGTCTGTTACTTATCTCCATTGTATAATCAGGAAGCTGAAGTTTAGAGGTAATTTGTCTGCGATCACAGAGCTAATTGGTGGCTCTTTGTAGAGATTGGAGGCTGTCTACCATAAGCAAACTGCTTTCCACGCTGCCGCATACCCATTGCATCTGTTGTTCACCAGTGGTTTTTATATGCGCACAGCATTTTATTTTTGGCTTTTCATTTTCCTCGCCTGAAAGTATTTACTGTATGGTGATATGCAATTTTCCTTCTGTTTTAGATTAACAAGTGGTGGAATAACCTAAGCGATGGCCAGCGGACTGTGACAGGTTTGTGTTAGCTTACACGTTTTAGCCATTCAAGGGAAGAGAAATCAAACCAAAAGGTACAGTATGTCACAGTCAATGGCTTTTGTACCATGCTCACCAGTGGTTTAGAAGACATAGGGAGGCTCTGTACCTTCAGGCTAATGTAACAGTATGCAAGGTAGTGTGGCATAAAGGCATACATGATGCGCTGGGTCAGTTATTTTCTAATTTTGTTGTAGAATCCTAGCTTGTGAAATAGGTTATGAATAATTATTACTTCCCCTACTAAAGAAACTAAAGGGGACAGTAAGTACCTTCTTCATGCAGAATGCTTTATACATGTTCTCTCCCTACCTCAAAGGATTGCTTACAGGTTAGTTAGTTCCCTTTTTACAGATAAGGAAACTGGCTTTCAGAGAAGGAACTTTTCGAAGGTCACACTGCTAGTAAGTAGTAGAACTGAGTTTTTTTGTTTTGTTTTGTTTTTGTTTTTGTTTTTAAGCTGAGCCATCCTACCTATTGGCAGCTTAGCGGCAGCTCAGCTCTGGCCGGGCATCGAACCGCTGTTGCTCAGAGCTCAAACTCTTGAGCGAGCTCTTAACCAA
>NW_017731364.1:2026621-2032207 GCF_001890085.2 Hipposideros armiger | reverse complement strand
CTGCACCCCCACATCTCTGAGACCACCTGTGTTCACTTTCCTCGCCCATTCAGTTTTTTAGATTCCACCAGAAGTGCCGATTCTTATCTTGCTTAGCTTTCCTGATTGCTTCCCTTAGGCTGCTCCTAAGTGGCTCAGGTCCTGGTTCTAATCGAGGATAGGTTTATGGGGTGACAGATTCACTCTGCCACTCTTTTCCTTGGATTGTAGATGTTCTCTGAGTGTTATTTTTTTTTTTCCTTTATGTGTTTTGAAAGAACTTGACAAGCTCTTAGGAAGCCACTGACCTGAGGCCAGTGTGCTGCTTTGATTTATAGTATTTACACCTAGACAGTGGCAGCATGGAAGCACTAGTGGGTTAAAGATTTCTCACTATTATGGTACACCAAACATTTACACCAAACATTTTAGGTGAAGATTCTTTGGTATCTGAATCTAATGGGCTTATTAATTTGGAGTGCAAGATTTTGGTATTGCATCTTCAGACAGCAAACTGTTTCATCCAAATGCATTTGGTTCCTGAGCTTGAGGTAGCAAGCAATATCTCAGATTTATTCATGTGTCTTTGGTTCCTAGGTTTGGATAAGAACATTTGAAGTCATAAGGGATACCTGAACTTTATTGTATTATTAAGGTGGAGTCCAGTGGCGAGGTAAAAAAGCTTTCCTCCTTTGAACTGATGTCAGGTTTAGAGTTTTTAGTTTTTGACTCCTCTGTCACAACCTGTCCCTGGGAATCACTTTTTAAAGATGTGCTAGAGAAACTGGTCTTAATCCTTTTTTTTGTTGTTGTTTGGTTGGTTGGAATGGGGATTTTTATTTATTTTTTCTTGGTCTCAATCTCTATTGTTACATAGAAATATTTCCCCAAACTTCACATTACTTGTAAAAAAAGTTTTTACAAGGTCACTTGGTATTTATGGGATGAGGGGGGAGCATCAGGTTGCATCCTTCAAAGTTAGACTTATCCCTGGTACTTTCAGCTAGCCTCCTGTCTTGGTCTGCAAGGCTTTAAGCCTGTCCTGGACATCCCCAGGCAACCCCAGAGAGAGGATTCCCCCACCTTTTCGGCTTTCAGGAATGCCTGTGAAGGACTTGCCAGGTTTCCTGTTAGCTCAGCAGAATGTGGACTTGACTATGTTGGGATTCAGGTAAAGCTGAGAGGAAAGACCTGTCAAATTACATCTGATCAAGGTGGGGCCAGAAAGAAAGAGAACAGGAAGAGAAATCTCAAGAAAACTGTGCTCCAGTTCCTCTACTAGTCCATATCTACTGTCAGCTCCAAAGTTGAGGCAATGCTATGGCCCAGGCCCTAACCCTTCTGCCCCAACCTCTAAAGTCTGTTCTTTTTTTGGTTGCTATTCTGTTTCTACCAGGATTAGTTTATTTATTTTATTATTTATTTATTTATTTATTTGTTTAAAGATTTTGGGGAACTGGGGGAGGGGAACAGTGCTGGGGAATAGGGAAAGGGAAACAGACAAGTTGCTGTCATTTTGTTCTTCAGTCTAGTTGTGGAGGACGTCGTGTCACTGGCCCATGTTGATATTATCATTGCGCTCTTCCTGGGTGAGGCAGATTGGTCTCCGGCCACTGGACGGCCGCTCACTGTGGCTCACGGCAGCTCACGCTGGCTGCCAGCCACTCACGGTAGCTTATGGCAACCCACTGCAGCCTATGCCATCACTGATGACTCATGGCAGCCCAGCTCCAGGTTGAGCTGTTGTTCACCATCTTAGCTGTAGAGGGCGCAGCGTCCCTGGCCCTCATATGTGGGATCCGAACCGGGGCCCTGCTGCTCATTGTCGGCGTTCCAAGCCAACTCTTAACCAACGCGCCACTTGTCCGGCCCAGTTTATTTTTTAGTTGCAATTTTCTCTCCCCTAAACCTTTCACAGGTTTTGAGCTATACCTCCCAGACTAAGGTCTCCTTTCCTATTCCTGAAGTTGCTGGTCAGGCAGTGTTTCACTTGACCTTCTTGATTTTTTTAATCCATCACTGTTTTTCTTGTAACTTTTGGCTTCCCAGTCTTCAGACAAGTTATTTCTGGGGAAAGAATAACAAAATTAGGGCCGGCCGAGTGGCTCAGTTGGTTAAGAGCTCGCTCAAGAGTTTGAGCTCTGAGCAGCAGTGGTTGGAATCCCGGCCCGAGCTGAGCTGCCGCAGAGCTGCCAACAGGTGGCAGGATGGCTCAGCTTAAAAAAAAAAAAAAAAAGAATAACAAAATTAATGCTTGAGTGCCAACTAGGTTTCAGGTACTATGCTAAGTACTTTACATACATACATATTATTATTAATCCTTATTATTAATCTTAATTGTAAAAGCTGTGTTACAGATATCCTCATATGTTTCAAATGGGGTAACTGAGACTCAAGTTAAATAATTAATCCTTGATCACACAGCTAGAAAGGGTGGGGGTGGGAAATAAGCTCACTTCTTAATTCAAATGATATGCTTATTACATTCTTTCACTTTCTACTATAGTAAACCACCACTAATTACCTTTCTGGGAAACCACTGTCTTCCCTCCATCCCAGGTCCTTGAGTGCTGATTCCTAGCCCAAATTGCAGCAAATTGTCCCAAGGCAGCAGGCTGGAACTGAGGGGAGAAAGGGAGTCCTTTGTGACTACTTAGGGTAGTCTTTGTCATTGTAAAATGAATCAGTGTACATGGTGATCTATTAGATAGTGTTAAAGAATATGTAAGTGAAAAATACATTTCTCTCTCTCAATGTAGACTTCCAGTTCTGCAGCTTCTGTCTGCATAATCATCATTGCCTTTTTAGTTCTTTGTGTATTCTTCCAAAGCATCTATTTATATCTAGTCTTTTATATCTGTGGTTTAAACACAAATGGCAGCATGCAATACATATTCCTCTGCACCTTGATTTTTTTTCACTTGATATTTTAAAGGACATTTCATATTAATACAAATAGATCTGTTGCATTATTTTAAATATTTTATTAAGTACAATATATGTAGAAGAATGTGCACATGTCAGATGTACAACTAATTTTCTCAAACTGAGCACATCCATGCCCCTAGCATCTAGATCTAGAAATGGAAATTACTAGCACCCCAAGCTCATGCTTTTTAGTGTTATATGCTACCAAAGCGAGCACAGGTTCATGCTTTATAATGGCATTGTAGTCTATGCAGATGAATACTGTGTTAACAATACTTCTATTAATAGATATTTAGGTTGTTTTTAATCTTAGTTCTATAAATAATACTGCAGTGAATATCCTTATATATAGGTCTTTACACTCTTATGCAAGTATATTTTTAGGATAAGTTACTAGAAATAGAGTTACTTGGTCAAAGAGTGTGTACAGGGCCGGCCAAGTGGCGCATTGGTTAAGAGCTGGCTTGGGATGCCAGACGGCCCTGGTTCGGATCCTACATATGAGGGCCAGTGACACTGCCCTCTACAGATAAGGTGCTGAACAACAGCTCAGCCTGGAGCTGGGCTGCCGTGAGTTGCCGGCGACGGCATGGGCTGCAATCCCTGCTGTAGTGGATTGCCATGGGCTACTGTGTGTACCCAGCAGCTACCATGTGTAGCCAGCAGCCTGCATGAGCGGCCAGCAGCCGCCGTGAGCAGCCGTCCAGAAGCCGGCGACTGATCTGCCTCACCCNGTAGAACTGAGTTTTAAAACCCGTATCTGTCTCATTCTAAAGCCAATTTTCTCTTTACTGTACCATGCTGTTTATAAAATCCTCTTTAAATGTAAGAAGCATGCCGTGCATATTGTCATGATAGTTTACAATATTTTTGTTCTTTGTGAATTTTTACAGAGACAAATCTGACTCTTCAGGGTAATACTTATGTAATATCTTATGGATTTAATTATTTTGAGAAATTTAGGGAAATTGATTTGAAAGTTCTTGAACAACTGTGCAGATAGAAAAGAAAATTTTCCTAGGGAAATAGCAAAATATTGCTTTTTCTCAAATATGGTTAGATTTAATGGTGCTCTTAATTTTGTTTACCTACCTAAGTGGGAAAAGGGTGCTTACTTACCTTCAGTTAGGCTGTTTCCTCTGTCTGGAAGATTCAGTTTTTCTGTTTCCTTTTTGGAACCTGATCTGGTCTTCAAGCTTATGGTTCTGACATTTCTTCCTACAGGAAGTGCATCTTTTTTCTGAACTCATGCACCTTTTAATCATTTATAACACAACCTGCCTTCTATAATTGTACATGTAGCATCCTTGAGGACAAGGAAGAGATTTTTCATTTTGTCATAGCGTCCTAACTTGCACACAGTAAAGACACTCAGTTAAAATCTGTTGAGTGAATGAATATTGAATAGGATCTTGAATCAAAGGATTGAGATTTTTTAGACACATTGCCATACTGTAGAATTCATTAGTTAGTGAGGTCTTAGGAAATATAACTTCAGGATAGTTCTGTAATAGCGCATCTGTTTTCATTGGCATTAACAGGGTATTTTTGTTTGTTTTCTGAAAGTAACCAGAATTAACACCATTTCTTTAGGATAGCAAAGTTTTTTATTTCCTTCGATATTTTCAGAGTATCTCAAAATTAGTCGATACCTGGTGTTCTTTGAAGATGGTAAAGATTTTATGCCATTTAACATGTGAGGAAACCTGGGATCAGAATTTATAACCTTTGTCATGCCAGTAAACAGTTTATTCAAAGAAGTTGGTATGTATAATTAAAATCAGAATTCTTTCGCCCAGCTAGTTTTTTTATTTTATTTTATTTTAAGTCTAATCAGTCATTTGGCACGAACGACATAGCGGTGGAGAGAGACAGACTTTGTGACCTAACTAGCAACTTGAGTGTAAAGTGCTTCAAACCACATAAATGTGAATGATCATGCTAAAGACTTTAAATTCTTATTGTCAGATTATCTAAGTGACTTTTAAAGGCTGAGGAAATGCTCTTTGAATCTGTTCAGTGTCACCTCAGGCTTTTCTTGTGGGAAGTAATTATTCCAGCAGCAGTGATTTTCATTTCATAACATTTGTTAGTGATGCTTAATAATCCATTAATTATATACTAAGATTCTCACAGTTAATAAACCTGTGCTTCCATTATGTCTTGCCTCTTTTCAGAAGTGCCAATTCTTATTTTTTTATTGATTTTGAAAAATTATTTATTTTTTTCAGCTACAGTTGGCATTCAGTCTATTTTATATTAGTTTCAAGTGTACAGCATAGCAGTTAGATGTTTGTATAATTTATGCAGTGATCCCCCCAATTAGTCTGGTACCCACCTGTCACTATATATAGTTGTTGCAGCATTATTGACTATATTTTCTGTGCTGTACTTCACATCCCTGTGACTATTTTGTAGCTACCCATTTGTATTTCTTTTTAAAAAAATTTTTTATTAAATTATTTTTTATTCTGAAATACACATTTTTTAGAATTCGTTTCAGCTGTACAACACAGTGCAATAGTTATACTTTTTACCCCTTGGAGTGACAACCCCCCTCCCCCAATCCGCCCCATTTCCCCCCAATATCATATATATCTATTACAAATCCCTTGACTCCACTCCCACACTATACTCCACGTCCCATGACTATATATATATATTTTATATATATATATA
>NW_017731364.1:2004164-2022442 GCF_001890085.2 Hipposideros armiger | reverse complement strand
GGGCCAGTGAAGCAACGTCCTCCACAACTAGACTGAAGAACAAAAGGACAGCAACTTGTCTGTTCCCCTTCCCCCAATTTCCCAGCGCTGTTCCCATCCCCCAATTCCCCAATAAAAATCTTAAAAAAAAAAAAGTGTGTACATTTAAAATTTTGTGTATTGTTTAGTTATCAAGAAGTTGTATACCAATTTAAAATCCTCTAACAATGTATAGAGTTTAAATGTCATTTTTTAAAAAATCAACTTTTTGATTTCTAAGAGCTGCCCGTGGAGAGGTTAGATAGTCCCATCTGCAGGAATGATGAGGAAATATAATAACTCCTTTTTGTGGTTAGTAATTATTATAAAGGTTTTTACCCCTTATTGTGAATTTGCCTCATTTTTTCCATCTGCCCATATTCGTTATGAACTATCTACATTCCAGTAGGAAGATGGAAGATGGTTAGTCTGTCTGGATTTCCTTTGATCCCAGGAAACTGGAGGACCAATCCTTAACTAGTTTTGTGATGCTGTGTGAGGCTGACGCGTTGGTCCCTGCGTGTAGCCCTGGTTCCCAGCACCTGAGACAGGGGCTGCTTGAGCCTGTTCTTTGGCTGCTGTGGATGTGTGTACTTGTAAGTACCAGGACCGGCCAGGCCTCGCTTCCTTCAAGGGTGGATTGACCCACCTCAGAAACAGAGGGAATGCTGTACTTAGCTACTGGACTCCCAAGTGGGATAATGAGTCCTTTTTTAGGAAGAGAGAAAAAGAAGTTGTACCACCTTCCTTGGGCTGAGGAGGAAAACAGACTGAGGTCGCTGAACCAAGCATTGCTTCCCAAATCAGGGTTTGTTTTTTTTTGTAATCAAGATGTAATTCACTTTTAAAATTCACCATCTAAAAGTTTACAATTCAGTGGTTTTTACTGTACTCACAAGGTTGTACAACTATCATCATCAACTAGTCCCAGAACATTTTCATTATTTCCAAAAGAAACCCCACATGCATTAGCAGTAACTCCTCATTCACCTCCTCCCCTCAGCCCTAGGTGACCACTAGTCTGTTTTCTTTCTTTATGGATTTGCCTGTTCTGGACATTTCATATACATGGAGTCACATCTTCTGTGGTCTTTGTGTCTGTTTCTTTCACTTAGTGTAATGTTTTAAATTCACCCATGTAGTGGTGTTAACCATGTGAAGGTCCGGCTGCCTGCCGCTTGAAGAAGTCAGTAATTGAGAGACAAGTTTGGTGGAAAGAAAAGCGGGGTTATTCAGAATGCCGGCATTCCGGGAGGATGGCGGACTCCTGTCCAGAGACCATCTCCTTGTTCCTATAACGGTCAGAAGGTTTTATAGGCACTAAGAAGCAAAACCAGGAAAGGGGGAGTCATTCAGGGAGGTCCGAGGGCTGACATCACTTCCCAGGGTCTGTTTAGTTTTAAGATAGTATTATCTCCTGACTTGGCCACTGTCGCTGGGGCTTTATGTGTCACCAGAAAAAACTGCAAGGGAGTTGCAAAATGGATTCCATTGCCTGGATGCCTAAGGACTAAGGAATCACTTTTTTCAGTTAGTGCTCGGCTGATTAACTGGATTAGCAAAGGATGTGTAGTGTAGCCTTGAGAAAGGGAACAAAGCAGGGTCATTAAATCAAGTAGTGAGGGGGAGAAACAGAGAAATAGCTGAACAGTAAAGTACGAGGTGATTCAAGTTATGGGCTAAGTTACTGATTTCTTAAGTTTCACCCTTATGGTGGCATGTGTCAGTACTTCAGTTCTTTTTAAAAAAATTTTATTGGGGAACAGCACAGTGTTTTTCCAGGACCCATCAGCTCCAAGTCAAGTAGTTGTTTCAATCTAATTGCGCAGGGTGCAACTCAGTGGCCCATGCGGGGATCAAACCGGCAACCTTGGTGGTATGAGCACTGAAATCCAACCAGCTGAGCTAACTCGCCGCCCCAGTACCTCTTTTTATGGCAAACAGTATTCCATTATATGGATATGTCACATTTTGTTTCTCCATTCATCTGTTGATGGACATTTGAGATATTTCCACTTTTTTTGTCTTATGATAATGCTGTGGACTTTCATGTGTACATTTTAATGTGGACATAGTTTTTCATTTCTCTTGCTAATATTGCTAGGAGTGGATTGTTGGGTCATATGGTATTTTTAAACGTTTTTAAAAATTGTGGTTAAAAAACACATAAAATGTACCATCTTAACTATTTTTAAGTGTTCAGTTCAGCAGTATTAAATATGTTCACATTGTTATGAAACATTTTCAGAACTCTTTATTTTGAAAAACTGAAACTCTATACTCATTACATAACAATTTCCCTTTTCCCCCTCTTCTCAGCCCTTGGTAACCAGCATGCCACTTTGTTTTTATTAATTGACTACTTTAGATACCTCATGTAAGTAGACTCATACAGTGCTTGACTTTTTCTTTTTTTTTAAAGATTTTTTATTGGAGAATTGGGGGAGGGGAACAGACAAGTTGCTGTCCTTTTTCAGTCTAGTTGTGGAGGACATCACTTCACTGGCCTATGATGGTATTATCATTGCCCTCTTCCGGGAGAGGCAATTGCTTGCCGGCCATTGGACGGCCCTCACAGCGGCTAACGGCAGCTCACGAAAGCTCACACCTGCTGCTGGCCAGTTCCACTGCAGGCCGAGCTGTTGTTCACCATCTTAGCTGTAAAGGGCAGCGTAACTGGCCCTCATGTGGGATCTGAACTGGAACCCTGCTGCTCAGAGCTGGCGTCGCAGGCCAAACTCCTAACCAACACATCACTTGGCCAGCCCAGTGCTGGTCTTTTTTGACTGGCTTACTTGTGAAGAGATGGAGGCAGAGATTGGAGTGATACTACAAGCCAAGCAATGCCCAAAATTTCCAAGAGGCACCGGAAGTGAGGAAGAGTGTTCCCTAGAGCCTTCAGAAGGAGGCATGGCCCAACTCAGTTTCAGACTAGCCTCCAGAACTGTAAGAGAATAAATACATTTCTGTTGTTTGAAGTTACCAAGTTTGTAGTAATTTATTACAGCAGCCCTAGGGAAGTAAGTATCAGTAATGCCCTGGGTTTTTTGTGTGGATAGTTTTTTGACTATTAATTCAGTCTCTTTACTTCTTACAGGCCTATTCAGATGTTCTGTTTCTTCTTGAATCAGTTTCAGTAGTTTGTGCCTTTCTAGGAATTTGTCAGTTTCATCTGTTATTCTTATTTATTCAGGTATGCAATTGTTCATAGTAGTCTCCTATAATCCTTTCTATTTCTGTAAGGTCAGTAGTAACATCCCTCTTTTATTCCTGAATTTGGTGATTTGAGATTTTTTTGTCAGTCTAGCTAAAGGTTTGTCAATTTTGTTGATCGTTTGAAAGAACCAACTTTTAGTCTCATTGATTTTTCTCTATTGTTTTTCTATTCTCTACTTCATTTATCCAAACTTGTCTTTATTATCTCCTGCATTCTGATTGCTTTGGGTTTAGCCTGCTCTTCCTTTTCTAGTTTCTTAAAGTAAAAGTTTAGATTATTGATTTGAGATCTGTACTCTTTTTAATGTAGGCATTCACAGCACAGCTTTTGCTGTATTTTATGTTTTAGCATTGTCAGCATGGGCAGGTGGCTTAAACAACAGAAATTTATTTTCTCACAATTCTGGAAGCCCGAAGTCTAAGATCCAGGATCAGTTTCTGCTGAGAACTCTCTTTGGCTTGTAGACTGCCACCTTTTTGGTGTGTCTTCATATGGCGGGAGAAGAGAGCAAGAGCAAGTTCTGGTATCTCGAGTACAAGGACACTAATCCCATCGTGAAGGCCCTACCTCATGACCTCACCTAACTCTAATTACTTCCCAAAGGCCCCGTCCCCACGTACCATCACCTTAGGGGTTAGGGTTTCAACATATGAATCTTACGGGGACACAATTCAGTTTATAACAGGTATGTTTTTGTTTTCATTCATTTAAGTACTGAATTTCTTTTGTGATTTTCTTTGACCCATTGGTTATTTAGGAGTGTGATAATTTCCACATACTTGTGAATTTTCCGAATGTCTTATTGATTTGTAATTTCATTCCATTGTGATCAGAGAACCTACTTTGTATAATTTCAGTGTTCTAAAATTTTTTGAAAATTGTTTTATGGCTGAACATATGGTCTGTCGTGGATAATGTTCCATGTACACTTGAGAAGAATGTGTACTCTCTTGAATGTTTTATAGATGTCTGTTAGGTCTAGTTGGTTTATAGTGTTGTTCAAGTCTTCTGTTTTTTTGCTGATCATCTAATTCTATCTATTATTGAAAATGAGGTATTGAAATCTCCAACTGTTATTGTTGAACTGTTTATTTCTCCGTTCAGCTCTGTCAATTTTTGCTTCATATATTTTGGGATTCTATTGTTAGGAGCATACTCGTATATGTTTGTAATTGTTATATCTTCTAGATGGATATAAAGAAGATATTATATGCTCTTGACCCTTTTATCATTATATAATGTCCTTTTTTTATCTCTCATAACAAATATTGTCTGAAAGCCTATTTTGTCTTGTTATGCTTTGGCCTTCAAAATCCTGGAAATATATGGTTTTGTAAGGATGTTTTGTAAACCCCTGTGAACATCACATTACTCAGCTATTCCTTCTAAGATTTTTGTTTAGTCTCTTATTTGCCCCCACTATCATCCACCACGTTAGGCAGCCACAAACTTAAAACACTTGCCTGTAATTGTATTTGACAAATGCCCTCTGGGAAAAGGGGTTTTGCACTTGCACTCCCAATTCAGGTCACATATAGACAGTTGCCTTGCAAGTGGGTGGGATCTTCCAGGGAACTATTATCATATAGGTCAGATGATAACAGTTCTTTGGGAATGAGGCATTGAAAGAGTTCCAGCTTCAATTCTGTTACTTCTAGTGGTTGCCAGTCTGCACTGGGAGTGTGGATTGTTTTCATGGCTAACTTATAGGTGGAAAGCGAGGGGTGAGACTAAGTCAAGTTCAAATGCCCCAAACTCACTGTTTTTAGTTAGGATTCAGCCATTTTTCTTAAATAAATGCTAGGTTGCTTCAAGCCTTTGGCTAGTATCCAGAGTTCTGAAAAAGTTGATTCTGACAATTTTTACCAATTTTTTCACTTGTGCTTATGAAAGAGATTTTTTTTGGAGGTTCTTACTTCATTGTTCTCACTGATGTAATCCAGTGCATCACGTTCAGTAAAGTAGGCACTGAGGCAGCGGCAGCAGCTTTCCCGAGTCAATAACACCAAGCTTGTCCAAGAACTTACTGAGTCAGGAGGAGGCAAGTAACACTCCTAAATGGAGGTACAGAGACCTTTAGTAGTTCTACCTCTCAAAGGAGAAGGAGGGGGAAAGAAACCATTTTTCTTTGAGCATCTGCATACTAGATTCATGTACTATCTTGGCTAAGCCTCACTGCAATGTTCACACGGTGTAGGGGTATTATCCTCATTTTATAGTTGAGGAAACTGAAGTGAAGGGGTGAAATGCTACAGGTCACAAAGCTACTAAGTGGCATACCTAGGATCCAGACCTGAAAAGGCCATTCTCTTTCTACCTTATTTTTCATTTGTTCTTTTGTCACTATGTCACCACTGCATTTAATTGTGCTTTTCCATTTAATCATCAGTCAGCTCTGTAAGGTAGATTTTATTGTCCCCATTTTACAGAAGAGGAAACTGAGGCTCAGAGGTTAGGCCTCTTGCCCAAGATACAGTGTAAGCAGGATAGAGTCGGTTCTGCTGGATTCCTTCACCCACACCTTTAGACACCGTGCAGTGCTGCCTCCGCAGGCCTGAGGTGACCACACACCCTCTCCTGCCCACCTGCTTCTGGGACCAGCCTATGCTATTTCCCAGATAAGGAGCCCTTGTTTGGTGTCTGATGTCCTAGAGTGACCAAGGTCAAAAGAAATCCTCTTTGCTGAGTCTAGTAGAAAGAGCCCTAGCTCAGGAATTCTGGCTTGGCTGCTGACTTTGGCTCTTTAAAAACATATACATCTGAGAGCCTCAGTTTCTCATCTATAATTGGCCTTCAAAATGGGATATGTAAAGAAGAAAATACCTTTTACTTTTCTCATTTCTTTTAAATTTGTTAGTGTGTTTATAATGAATTATAGCAGTTTGAATACATATTTGGGTATGTTTTTCTGTTGTTTACTGATGGGACACCTAATCATAGACCACTGGTCTATGAAGTGAGGGCTTTTGGCTCGAGTGTGTTCCAGTGCCAATATTCTGTCATAATTACCAGAAAGATTTCTTGCATTCGAGTTGAAAACTTGGCAATGTTGACTCTTTGGCTACTGTTGACCTTTATATCTTGGGTTATTTTTCCCTTTTTCCCATCTTTTTTCCTAGTTGTCGTCTCTGCAGCCAGATGCCGTTCACTTCTCTACAGTGCAGTGGTGCTTGTGGTTTCCAGAAGTGTGTGTATGTCACCAGTTTCAGGAAGTAGCCTGTGGAACTGGCAGAGTAGGCAGTATAGCTGTTGCCATTTTTTATCCTGGCAGGCAAGTTCAGGGGTCCTGTCTTGCTCTCTTTGCATCGAGCCACAGTTGGAGCAAACTGCAAAGCCCTGACTCATTATCTTTCTGATCATGGAAACCCGAATCAAACTATTCTCGGGTCTTTACCCTGAGATATCAATCAATCACTATGGACAAGAACCTACACCTAAGAGAGTTCTCTGGGTAGTAAAGATGTTTAACTGTCCCCAAAGAAACTAAACCCCAAGCAGCACTAACCACTTCTCCCTTCCTTTAGGATAACCCCCCTGAGGTCTGTCCCTCCATCTGAGGAGGCTCTGCTCTTTCTCTGCCCGTCTCCCCTGCCCAGGCCCCAGGCTCCTTAGTAGGAGGTATATACAGTGCTCAGAGTGGCCTTGCATAGGCCCCTCTTCCTCATCCTCTCTACTGCCCCTCTCAGCATCTTGGAAGAGTTTTAGTTATTTACCAAAGATGGTAGAACAGCTGTCACAGTTCCCACTAGTAAGAATCTGATAAAATTAATGGAATCAAGTCAGCTAAATACCATTTAATGTGCTTTGGGGAAAGGAAAAATGCTTCCAGTTCATCTATGACACACCACCAATTGTAAGGTGCATCCAGATTTCAGATATTAAATGGGAAAAATGTCCTAGAATATTTGAAAGTAATAGCTTCCTTTCCTACGTAACTCTCAATTAGGAAAGCTATAACTGGAGAGACTGGGAATGCCAGGGTATAGCTGAGAGCCTATGGAGTGAGCACATATGGAAGCCAAAGGTACCTCCAAGATGTAGCAGTTGGCAGGAGCTGTACAGTGAATATCTTCTAAAATACATCCTCTTTCCAGAATGGTTGGAATCAGTCCTTTTTGTCATTGAAAATGTTGAAAGGGCTAGTTGCCTGTTGCCTAAAAAGACTGAAGGAATGAATAAGTGTTTAAATTCCTTTAATTAATTCATGTAGATGAGTGAATCTACATGCAAAGATGAGTGAATCTACATGCAACTACGTGCAAGGAGTTGTGATACATAAAATTAATGTATTTTTTAAAGTTTGTAGTTTTCAAGAATAACAATTTTGGGACTAAATAGTTCATTCTATCATTAAATAATCATATTCAGTTGAGTGATAGTTTTAGTAGTATCAGTTCTTGCAGAAAAATGAAAGTCACCCAACTCCCACATGTAATCATATTTGCAAAAGCGGTTGCAAAATTCTTCCACATTATTCCTGAATTCTTATTTAATGAGTATTTTTCTCAGACATATGTATCTTCATCTACAGATAATCCATAGATGTTTCATAAACTATCTATAACTTTAAGAAGCATACTGTTCCTTGTAGAAAAAGAAGTGATGTCATATAGCTTTTCTACTCTTGGCCAAAGGACCTAATTCTGTACGTTACTTGTACTTCGGCTGGGCCATTTTCAAACAATAATCATAGATCTGATTATTTATTGAGAAGAGTAGACTGTTGTAAAGAAATAAAATATGGATCTGAGTGAAGGAAGTTAGCTCCTAGAGCATTTGCAGTTTTCCAAGAGTTCTCTGATTTCACCAACCCGTGACAGTTTTGATAATTACAAATACTGATTTCACTTACTTTGCTTAGCTTACCTTTTCTCCCCAAGTATACGCATATTATACTCTTACATAATTGTGGTAAAAAATCTTTTTCAGGTGGACTTTTGATCAGACTTTCTTTGCTCTTATTTTTAACCTCCCTAAATTATACATATTTATTTTGTAGGTATCATAGCTGCAAATGTTTTTGTGTTCTGTTTATGGAGAGTACCTTCTCTACAACGGACAATGATCAGATACTTCACATCCAATCCAGCCTCAAGTAAGTCTAACTTGTGTGTTTTTATCTTGAAGTAGAGATAATATGAAAGAAATGTGCTTTATGTTAAATTGAAATGCTATAAAAAGGATGAGTTCTTGTCAACAATTATTAGCCAAATTGGAGTATAGGCCATCAGCTCTTTGAGAACTGGGACCTCAGCTCTCTTACTGCTGTGTCCCAGGCACCTACAGTGTGCCTTGCACATAGTAGGTATCTAAACATTTTTCAATGACTTAAGATTCGTGATCACAACAAGTTTACTCTTTGAGGAGACTGTCATATACAATTTCATATCTATAATTGAAATGATTTTCTAACTAACTTTTGCCATAAGGACAAGTTGCTTTCATTGAACTGAGAATTTTTATTGGTTGCTTTCTACTAAGTAGAAAGGAGATTTAAAATAGCTTTTTACCACTTCAAAAAATGCTATCTTAAGCTAACTTATTTAGGCTTTTAACTGCCTCTGTTTTTGTTTCCCATGTTTGACTTGTTTCATAAAAATAATGAACAAAATCTAAAATAGAGAATTTTTACTGGCTGTGTGTTTCCTGACTACCAGACTGGTTTTCTTTCTCTTGCAGAGGTCCTGTGTTCTCCAATGTTGCTGTCAACGTTCAGTCATTTCTCCTTGTTTCACATGGCGGCAAATATGTATGTTTTGTGGAGCTTCTCCTCCAGCATAGTGAACATACTGGGTCAGGAGCAGTTCATGGCAGTGTACTTATCTGCAGGTAATGAGCTCTACTTAATCTTGGGGGCCTTTCAGAGGATAAGCACTCTCACCTATCTAGAGAAGGGACAAAGGGAGTGATTCTATCCATATTCTACATACAGTCAGTGCTCAGTACATACAGTAATACCTTGGTTTGCGAGCATAATTTGTTCCGGAAACAAACTACTCGTATTGCAGGACATCACTCGTTTACCACGTTAAAATGTATTAGAAATGTTTGCTCATCTTGCGCAACACTTGCAAACCATGTTACTCGCAATCCAAGGTTTTACTGTATTTGTTTCTCAGCCTGTATTTAGAGAAGACTACCACAGACTGGTGGGGGTGTTGTCTTCTCTGCTTCTCATTTTGTGGATTTCCTCTGACATGAATTATTAAACTATTATTTAGTTTTAAATTAGGTAGATAGGAATTAAGGTTTAGTGTAGAACTTAAGCATGTCATTTTTATCTCACTAGGCCTTGGTTTCTTTAGCCTCAGATGCATTATTTTACGTAGATAAGTGATTACCAGATTTTCTGGCTGTCTCAGTCACCTGAATCTTTGTTAAGTAACCTAAGTATCTTCAATTTCCAGAAAGCTTTAGATCAGAGCTACCCAATAATAATAATGTCAAAAATGAGTTTATTCTCGCAAGCATATATGGTAGCATGGAACCACTCCAGTTGTAGTCCTGGAAATAGCGTCATTTCCTTATTTCAACTAGGAAGTGGTAGTGCAGGATTCCAGGCTCCTAGATGCTGCTAAGTTGACAATTTGTCATTTAAATTTTACTTACCTCTGGGCCGGCCGAGTGGCGCATTGGTTAAGAGCTGGCTTGGGAAGCCAGAGGACCCCGGTTCGGATCCCACATAAGAGGGCCAGTGACACTGCCCCCTACAGCTAAGATGCTGAACAACAGCTCAACCTGGAGCTGGGCTGCCGTGAGTCGCCTGAGTGGTGGGCGACAGCATGGGCTGTAGCCCCTGCTGCAGTAGATTGCCATGGGCTACTGTGTGTAGCCAGCAGCTACCATGTGTAGCCAGCAGCCTCCGTGAGCAGCCGTCCAGAAGCCGGCAACTGATCTGCCTCGCCCGGGAAGAGCACAATGATGGTGCCAACTTGGGGCATTGAAGCAACGTCCTCCACAACTAGACTGAAGAACCAAACGACAGCAACTTGTCTGTTCCCCTTCTTCCAATTCCCCAGCGCTGTTCTAATTCCCCAATAAAAATCTTAAAAAAAAAAAGAAAGGAAAGCACTAATTTAAAAAAAAAAAATTTTTACTTCTCTGTCTTTGCAAAATGTGCTTAATTAAAACCATAAGGTATAAAAATTAATTCCTAAAACCCCTTCATTTACATAGTATACCTGGCACTATTCTGTAGTGAAAAAAGCACTGAGGTTTTTTGTTTTGTTTTGTTTTTAAGATTTTTTTTTTTTAATTGGGGAATTGGGGGATGAGAACAGTGCTGGGGAATTGGGGGAAGGGGAACAGACAAGAGGCGCTGTCGTTTTGTTCTTCAGTCTAGTTGTGGAGGACGTTGCTTCACTGGCCCAAGTTGGCACCATCATTGTGCTCTTCCCGGGTGAGACAGATCAGTCGCCAGCTTCTGGACGGCCGCTCATGGCGACTGCTGGCCGCTCACGCTGGCTGCTGGCTACACACGGTAGCCCGTGGCAACCCACTGCAGCAGGGGTTGCAGCCTACGCCGTCCCCGGCGACTCACGGCAGCCCAGCTCCAGGTTGAGCTGTTGTACAGCATCTTAGCTGTGGAGGGCAGTGTCACTGGCCCTCATATGTGGGATCCGAACCGGGGCCCTCTGGCATCCTGAGCCAGCTCTTAACCAATGTGTCACTCGGCCGGCCCATCACTGAGCTTTTTCTGTAATAAAAACACTGAGGAAGACCTGAGTTCAGATCCTTTTTCTGCTACCAGCTGTGTGATGTTGCAGAAACGACTCTACCTCTCTGATGATAATGATACTCTCTCATGACAAGGGGTTGTAGAAAGGATTAAATAGAAGCATCTACCACAAGGCCCAGAATGGGTACTTAATTGATGTTAAATACTCGTGTGCATCTAGTTCCTCAAAACTAGAAGCTGAGCAGTGTTTCTGGCCTGTAAGATAAGTGTGTATCTCTTTCCCGAAGCACTAGTTGTGTTGTTGTAGGTACAAAGGGTCTGTCTCAGGTGCCATTTATTCCTGCTCTGTAGGAAGTTGTTTTTTAAAATGGGCCACACTCAGCTCAGATGACATTGGAGGCAAAGGGACATGTAAAGGATCATCTGGTCTAGATCTGCAGCAGAATCAATCATTTGTTGGGCGAGCTGTGTAAAATACAGACTTCCTGGTCCCACCCCTGAGATTCTGATTGAGTGTTTGAAGTGCAGCTCAGAGGATCCCAAGACAGTTGGTGAGTGTGGGAACTAGTCCCTTTTCTTTCTGTTATAGATGATGTTATAGATGAGGAAAATGATAGCCGAGAGGTAAATGACCCTACGTCACTCAGCAAGTTGTGCAGTGGCTCAGACTTTTCTTTCCCTGTAAAATATCTGAAGTGATAGGCAGAATAAGTGTTCATGCCTTCTTGCATCTTGTAGTGACTCAAGTAGAAAGTTGACGTTGTTAGTCTCTGTGGGGTAGAGAACAGGAATGGAAACCATTTTTATAACTCACTAAAATTATTGAAATCTGACTTATTTCTTAGGTGTTATTTCCAATTTTGTCAGTTACGTGTGTAAAGTTGCCACAGGAAGATATGGACCATCACTTGGTGCAGTAAGTATTGTTAATTTTAAAAAGTTGTAGTTTAGTTTTTAACTTCATTTTGAAATAATTTTAGACTTATAAAAAAGTGGCAAAATTAGTGCAAAGAGTTCCTGTATACCCTTCACCCTAATGTTAACTATAATACAGAATCACCACACAATGATCAAAGCTGGGAAATTAACACTGAAGCAATTCTATTAACTAATCTATATCTAATTTAGAATTTATATATTTGTAAAGCCTTGTAAATTTCAGGCGATAGCTTTTAACCATTGGTCATTTATATATACTTACTGGAACAGAGTACATATCAAGAGTAGTCAGCAAGATAAGCAACCTAGGTGTTCATCAATAGATGAATGGATAAAGAAGATGTGGTGTATATATTTATACAACAGAATATTAGCCATAAAAAGGAATGAAATTTTGCCATTCATGGCAACATGGTAGGACCCAGAGAACATTATGCTAAGTGAAAAAGGCTGGACAGAGAAAGACAAATACCATAGGATTTCACTTACATGGGGAATCTAAAAAACAAAACACACAAAAACATGAAACAGAAACAAACTCATAGATACAAGTATGAGCGTGTTGTTTTTTTTTAAAGATTTTTATTGGGGAACCAGGGAAGGGGAACAGGCTGCTGTCCTTTTTTTTTTGTTCTTCAGTCTAGTTATGGAGGACGTTGCTTCACTGGCCCAAGTTGGCACCATCATTTCGCTCTTCCCGGGCAAGGCAGATCGGTCGCCAGCTTCTGGACGGCCGCTTACAGCGGCTGCTGGCCGCTCATGCTGGCTGCTGGCTACATACGGTAGCCCATGACAACCCACTGCAGCAGAGGACTGCAGCCTACGCCGGCGGCGACTCACAGCAGCCCAGCTCCAGGTTGAGCTGTTGTTCAGCATCTTAGCTGCAGAGGGCAGTGTCACTGGCCCTCATATGTGGGATCCAAACTGGGGCCCTCTGGCGTCCCAAGCCAGTTCTTAACCAGCGTGCCACTCGGCCGGCCCTAAACATTTTTTGTTTTTTAAGATTCCACATATAAGTGAGATCATACAGTATTTGTCTTTCTCTGTCTGACTTATTTCACTTAGCATAATGCCCCCAAGGTCCACCCATGTTGTTGCAAATGGCAAGATTTCATTCTTTTTAATGGCTGAGTAATATTCTATTGTGTGTGTATGGATGTGTATATCTATACACAGAGGGTGCTAAAAAAATTATACACATTTTAAGAAAGGAAAAAACTATTAAAATTGTAATACTCAATAGATACCGATAACAAAAGATGAATACAAGTCATGTGTATACATTTTTTTGACACTCCCAGTGTATGTACGTGTGTGTGTATGAGTGTGTGTATGGTCCCAAATGGCAAGATTTTCTTCTTTTTATGGCTAAATAGTATTCTATTGTATATATATACCACATTTTCTTGATCCATTCATCCATCAATAGATACTGTGGTTGTTTCCATATCTTGGCTATTGTAAATGCTGCAGTGGATATGGGGCATATATCTTTATAAGTTAATATTTTTGTTTGGATAAATACCTAGAAGTAGAATTGCTGGATCATAAGATAGTTCTGTTTCTATTTTTGAGGAGCCTTCATACTGTTTTCCATAGTGGCTGTACCAATTTACATTCCCATCAACAGTGCACAAGGGTTCCCTTTTCTCCACAGCCTCTCCAACACTTGTTATTTCTTGTCTTTTGATCATAGCCAGGTGTGAGGTGTTCGACAGCTCATTGTGGGTTTGATTTGCATTTTCCTGATGTTAAGCACATTTTCATGTACCTGTTGACCATCTGTATGTCTTCTTTGGAAAAATGTCTATTCAGATTCTTTGTCCATTTTTTAATCAGATTTTTTTGACATTGAGTTGTATGAGTTCTTTATATATGTTGTATATTAATCCCTTATCAGATTGTATGATTTGCAAATGTTTTCTCCCATTTGATAGGTTGCCTTTTTATTTTGTTGAGGCAGAGTTTCATTTTGCTGTGTAGAAGCTTCGTAGTTTGATGAAGTCCCAATTGTTTATTTTGCTTTTGTTGCCTTCGCTTTTAACCTTTTGTTTTGTTTTGTTTTGTTTTATGGCGTTAACAGTTCTGAACAATGCAGGGCAGTTATTTTATAGAATGACCATCAGTTGTTTCTTACCTCATGATTAGATTCTGATTGTGTGTTTTGGGTTGGAATGCCACATGTGGGATGTTGTCTTCTCAGGTATCACATCTAGAGTCACGTGGTGTCCATTTGCTCTTTATTGTCCATCGGCTGGTTAAGGTGTTTTATAGCTTCTCTACCGAAAAATCATTTTTCCTTTCCTTTTAAAATTAATAAGTAATTTGTGAGAAGATACTTTGGGAGTATGTCAATATCTTGCTATCTTGTAACTATACTTAATACAGTATTGCATGTCTGAAAGTTGCTAAGAGTAGATCTTAAAAGTTCTCATCACAAGGAAAACAAATTTGTAACTGGTAACAGATATTAAGTAGATTTACTGTGGTAATCATTTCACAATATATAAATAGCAAATTATTGTGTTGTACACCTGAAACTAATATAATGTTATGTCAATTATACCTCAATTTAAAAAAAGAATGTGGAAATGTTCCAGCTTTTAGGAGACCAAAGAGACATGACAACTAAATGTAATACATAATCTAAGGGGAGGGGAAAAAGCTACAAAGGACATTATTGGGACAAATGACAAAACTGGAAAATGTCCTCTCCCCACTACCCAGAATAGCATCCATTGATTATTTATTCAAGCTTGAAGCAATTTTGACTGTGATGGTGGTTGTGAGGGTGAAGGTGTGCATCTAATTAGCTTTCCCTAATATTAACATCTTCCATAATCATGGCTCACTTATCAAAACTAGGAAATTAACATTGGCACAGTACCATTAACTGCAGACTCTATTTGGTTTCCCCGGTTGTTCCATGCTTTCTTTGTTCCAGGATGCTACATTGCATTTATTATAATTGTCATGTCTTTTTAGTATCCTGTAGTATGTGATGGTTTCTCAGTCCTTCCTGTCTTCCATGACCTTGATACTTTTGAGGAATAGTGGGAAGATATTTTTTAGAATTCCCTCAAGGGAGTTTTATTATATTTAATAAGTGACTATGATTTGTGTCTACTAAGAACTTGGGTAGAAGACAGATAAACTAAGCTAAAGCGACTGCCTCCCTTTGCTCTCTTCCTGGTCAGCTTCTTCGCATTCCTCTACCTTATGATACCATCTGACCTGCAGGCTTGGTTCAAGCTGTTTTAATGCTTAGAATAATATGCTTCCCATCTTCTCCCATTTTACCTGGCCAGCACCTGGTCACCCTTCTCTGCAAAGTTTGATGTCTCTTATTAAGCCTGAGCTCTCCCTTCCGTGTGCTGCTATAGCATGTTGTACTGCCCCATTATAGCCAATCGTATTTTGTTGTTTTTACTTATTGATGTCCTTCCTGCCACAGTGTAGGCTCCATGAAGCAGGGACTGTAAGTTTCGTTCTCTGTATCCCCAACATCTAGATAGTGCCAGGTACAGAGTAGGACTGAATGAAATATTTGAATGAATGATTATCATGAGATATAATGTTAACTGGGGATTGTGATCTAATTTCTCAAATATTCTACCATCTAGAGGAATTAGGAACATGTCCAACATTAAGAAAGTTTAGTTAAATTAGCATAATTTATCCAGGAAATATTTCATAGCCATTATAAATTTAAATTATGAAGATTTCCTACCAACCTGCAAAAGCACATATGATAAAAGAAAAAACTATACAACAATTATAATTCAAATATAACAAGAAATGATTGACTTGTTGAGTATAAGGTTGTGAGATTGTGATTTTTATCCTCTAATATCGATACAAAGTTGCTGGGGAAATGCTTCCCACACAGGTGGATGCATGGGTATCCCTGGGAGGATGCTGTGAGGGGAGGGTCCTGCAGAGCCAGGGATAAACACGGCGAGCTTTCTTGGAGCAGAACATTTGCTCAGAGGTGTTAAGGGAAATGTGTAGTTTTATTATGAGATAGAATGCAAACTTCATGACTTTTTTTTAAGATAAAATATTACTTTAAATTCCACACATGTAGGTTTTTGGGGGCAAATTTATTTTCACTCACTCTGGGTGGCGTAGCTTTGTTGAGGTTTGAGAAGTTCTTTTTTTAGTCATGAAATGAAATCATTTGACATACTTCATTCACTGTCCCTGGAGTTCATTAAGCACTCATGTGCTAGTTGTTAGACATCTTATTGCCTGAAGTTAAATCCTTTCCAGGTGGTTACTATGTGCCCCTTTGACTGATATTTTGTTCATTAGTAACTGAAAGTTTTTAAGCTTTGTGCTCACCTAGAAATTTGTAGCTTATTAAGTTTCTGGAAAAAGTATTGCTACTTTTGATATTGTAGTCACTAAGCAGTGGCACGTTGAGAGTTTCACGTTTTCACCAAGGTGTTGATTTGCAGTCGGGCGCAATCATGACGGTCCTTGCAGCTGTCTGCACCAAGATCCCAGAAGGGAGACTGGCCATTATCTTCCTTCCCATGTTCACGTTCACAGCAGGGAATGTGAGTATTTTTATGAAGTGAATTGTGGGGACAGTGGTGATATTTTTATATTGACTGAATTCTTGCCCTTAAATTAGAAGTGTCAGTGCTGGAGGAATGAAAGTTGTACCAATTCTGTTCTTTTTTGCTGGCTTGCAGGCCCTAAAAGCCATTATTGCCATGGATACAGCAGGAATGATCCTGGGATGGAAATTTTTTGATCATGCAGCACATCTTGGGGGAGCTCTCTTTGGAATGTAAGTTTGAGTGTAACCTGTTGCTACACTGCTGTTTTGGGTCCTCTTCTCCCCACCCCTTAGGAAGGCAGAGTAAGGCAGCCCTGTGAAGCAGGGCGGGTGGGTTTGGGAGCGTGAGGAATCCTCAGTACAGTGCTTTGGCCTCGCCCAGTTTCACCAGGTGAGGTGGGGTGTGAGACTCCCAGCCCCGCCCCTGCCCTCCTTGTTTGTTAGAGATCAGCTATGTCTTCACCCTCCCCTTAACCTCACGTCACCCCAACTCCTGACCTGTCATGATTCCTGGCACCTTGTGGAGACTGTTCCCTCGCCCCCCAGTCTGGGCTGTCATCTCCTTTCCCCACTCTCAGGCCTGCTTTCCCCTGCCCAGACCCCACCCTGACCGCCATCTCACCAGTGCTGGGCAGACACACTGAGTGGGCGGGGCTGTTCTCTGCCTGCAGCGAGCATGTGCACACACGCTGTGTGACTGGCGTAGAGGCCAGGGATCATAAACCAAGGGCGACCGCTTATGGCAGGCACTGAGCTAGTTACTTTATGTTACACTATTACAACCTCCATTTTACTGATGGGCTCAGAAGTGATCTTCCCCAGGTCCAACAGCTCTTGGGTAGCAGAGCAGAGGTTTCAGCCCAGATCCATCCAAAGCCCTTCCCACCCTGTCACACCACATTGAGCACAATTGCTTGTGGCCACAAGATCTTCCATTTGTGCCTCAGACGATGGACTCTTGCTTAAAACAGTAGTGCTGTGGCGGCTCTGACACAGAACTTCTCAGGACTCCTGGAGCCCATCAGACATGAGAGGCCCCTTAGCAGAGTTACCGACTGTGGTGTGCTGGATCCGCTGGTGATCTGCCTCTTCTTGCATAAATGTTAACCTTTTGCCCGTACTTGGTTCTTACTTTGTTTCATAAGGAAAAACTTAATTTTTTTAATGAAAAAAAAAAAATTAGAAAAATCTAAGTGGAGCAGTTTTGCCCAGTAGGCGGTGGAATTAAATGCCATTATTGCCATTTATAATTTTTCAGTGATGATTAAAGAATAGCATATGTGAGTTCTAACTTTAACAGTAGCACATTATAAATAGTAGAAACTGACCTGATATTACAGTACGCGAAACCTAAAGACTTATGAAAAAGGGTTCTGTTTTATGAACGCTAAATTTATCTGGATCCTTCCATGTATACTTAAAGGATCTTCTCCCCAGCAGGTTTTTATTCTTCTGAACAATAATTAGACGATCTTTTTTCATTCTGAAAATAATTGGATCAAACACATTTTAAAGTCCAGGATCTGAAAGCCAGAGGAATCCTTTCTGTTTGCAAATGTTTCTCATTTCAACTCCTTTCACTTACTAGATCTGTCATGTCCAAAATTCATCCTTTCTAACATCTTTAATCTAGACTTAGAAATCCTTACTAATGGTAAAGATTCCATTAGTATCCTCCTGCACATTTCCTTGACTTTATGTCCCTCACCAAATTGTATGGTCTTCACCTTGTACTGTTGTAATAGTAACAGCTAACATATACTGAACATTTGCTGTGTGTGTGAGCTGAGGACTAATGTAATACTCTCAAAATCCTGTGAGGCATTCTATGTTGCTGAAAGCAGACTGCTTAAAGAAGG
>NW_017731364.1:2000771-2002694 GCF_001890085.2 Hipposideros armiger | reverse complement strand
AAAGTCAGTTATCATCATGGCACTGATTACCATTTGTATGTCATACTGTTTGAATGTCGGACCTGCTTTGTTTTTCTTTTCCGCAGATGGTATATTACTTATGGTCATGAACTCATTTGGAAGAACAGGGAGCCACTAGTGAAAATTTGGCACGAAATGAGGACTAACAGCCCCAAAAAAGGAGGTGGCTCTAAGTAAAACTGGGGTTGGACGATACTGGTGCCTCTGGTCCATGGTGCCTGAAAGCCCCAGGAACACGTCGGCCTGGGGTGACCACAGCTTTGCTCCTGCCTGGAAGACACCCAGCACCTGGCTTGCTCAGTGTTTTAAACTATGTCCTCAGTCCATGTCTTATTAGAAAGTGAATTATGACAACGTTGTGAAATAAAGGTTTATATCTCTAGTTTGTAAATAGGGTGTGTGTCTCCTTTGCAGAGCACCAAAGCTGCCTTGGTATCTAATTACATGTGAAAGTTTGAGCCATGAACCTGGCAGAGTAGAGTGCACTGGGAAAGACCTGATTGAAACTTGGAGGCACTGGGCTTTGCACATTGGCCCTCTAGCATCTTTGCTAAACATTTACTCTTACCTACCTACCCCTTTCCTGGGTTAATAAACAGGTAAAAGTTAAGAGTATCCTCTCTCTGGCATGGTCTGAAACAACTGCAGAGTTTTCTAGATTTTCCCAAGAAAGGTAATTTTTCTGGTAGTGAGTGACATATACAAAAAGCTATTTTTAGTTTTTTGCTCTCTAGGTTAAAATTGTAGCTTAATTAAGACCTAGAAGGACGTGTCTTGGATAAATTCAAACTTGAATCTGAGTCTAATTGCATCTTATGTTTGAAGCTGTCCATCCTTTGAATTGAAGCATCTTACTGAAATAGCAGACACTGGTCATCATAACAGCTGCACTGTCATGGAACTAACTTGCCCTCGTGATTGAGAATTATTTCTAGGAAATGTAATTTGAGAATCTTAAGTTTTTCTTGAGCAGGTTACAGGAGAGTTTTTAGTCTTTTAGTGGCCTCAAAAGATTACACCACATCTTGCACCTTGTCCTGGAGAGGAGTGAAGGCTGGGCTTGCCAGGTGCTGGGCACGGAGCGTTGGGCTTTATGAAAAGCAACGAGAGTCGTGCCCACCTCACAGTGTTGAATGGCAGCCTATACCCAGCACATAGGAATTGTCTAGGATTTAGCATTTCTCTAAATCTTTTCCCCACCATGCACACTCTACTGTGAAGTACAGTTATTCTTACCAGGCAGAGGATTCTATTCTAAACCAATGTCCCTTCCAGGAGAGAGATTTTTTTTTAACCCAGTCCTTATTTTGGCAGTAAGGACCGAGGGCAGTTGTGTGTGGGGCCTGCCCCAGGTCACACTGCTGTGCTTTGACATTTCTGAGTACACGATGCAAACAACCCTGTGACATACAGATGAGGCAAGAAGTGTTATTCAGAGATGGGATGGGAGGCTGAGATGACATGAACATTCCATATGGGGTCCAAAATGAAATTCACATCTTGCCGGGGGCAGACCAAGAAAACAGTCTGGAGACATGTTTCTTCCTGCTTTGTGATAGTTAAGGAAGAAGCATTTAGAAGGTCAAGTCCCTAAAGCACTTCTCTGTCCATCTCTTGTTGCTGGAGACTTTGAACAGGTAAGGTACCATCTTCCCCAGGAGAGGCCTTGGAGGTCAGTGCCCACTCTGGAAGCACAAGCCTGCCTGTCCACAGCGTTGGCAATTGTTCCTACTCTCCTGTTTGCCAACTCGGGTATTTTACTGTCTCATTTTGGCTTCTGTGCTAACAATTGTTAACCCCCCATGGCTGTCCTCTTGGCTCATGTGCCTCTCAGGCTGTGCCATCTCCTCTGGCCTCTTAAGTGTGGCATCCCCAAGAATGCACCCTTAGCTGCTGTCTTGT
>NW_017731364.1:1995208-1998046 GCF_001890085.2 Hipposideros armiger | reverse complement strand
CAGGCGTCTCCTTCGCGGCTCCCTGCCCAGCCTCCGAGGGAAGGAGCGAACACCTCCGCTGCCGGGGACCCCGCTCCCTTCTCCCGCAGCCTCATCGAGAAAGCCCTGCCTTTGACTGAGTTAAAACCTGCTTCCCTCTAACTTCCACCAAGTGGGCCCAGCTGTGGGAGGGGCGCACACAGGCTGACCGCCGGAGCTCTCTCTGGCCAGTGCCCTGTGTGGGGGGTTGGTGGTGAGGTTCCCCAGTGGGGTGTCCCTTCAGGATTCCACTGAGTGACTGAGGGCCGTTGACTTGGCTTTCAGCGAGGACAGGTCTGTGGGTCCTCCCCGCTCTCATCCCCTCCCAGCTCTGACCCTGGACGCCAGAGGGCTTCTTTTTCTCATTACAAAACTCTTACATACTCGCTGTAGAAAAATTGGAAATTACAGAAATAACGCCACCCCAACCTAGCAGTTCTTCCTAACCCCTAACCTGCATTTGAGTGCATATTCATTTATAATTATTACATGGCTAGATTCTTACTGTACACGTTATTTTCTTCCACCTATGGTGGATGTTTGTTCCAAGATGTTCTTCCACAACATGAGTTTTAATAGTTGTGCAGTGTTTTATCCTATGGATATGAATTTCTTTCTATCTATCTATCTATCTATCTATCTATATCTATCTATCTATCTATCTATCTAATCTCTAAATACTATTAATCTACTTTCATGTCATTGAATATTTAGGGTGTTTCTAATCTGGGGCTATTAAAAACACTCTTCCTTTGATCCAGTTACTTCACTCTGTGGAATTTTCCCCATGTGGGGTGGGAGGTAAGGAGAACAAGGTCTGCTGCAATACTGTACAGCAGAAGATGGACACAACCCCACTGTCCTGCTGAGGGAGGGGGCTGGTTAATCATAGCTCCGCCATAGGATGGGCTACTGGGAAGCCCAGACTACTGATAACAGAAGCTCTTCAATTAGGTCCATGTCAAACAAGCAAGATGCAATACAGAATGTCTGCTACTCTTTGCATTTTCAAACGGGGTGTTTGATATACACATATCTACTCACATAAACANAGAGTTCCTGAAATGTGGTTCATTGCTTGCAAAAGCTTTACAATTGCGTTTGAATCTTAGGGTGATCCTTCTTCTCTTATTCTAAGTTCACCACAGAATTTGACTCTAAACCCAAAAGAATTCTTTTACATGCCTCTTAATTTGAATGTTTTTAAAATGTCTTTTTTTTCTGTAAATTTACTGATTATTTTCTTTATTTTTCAAAAATTTAATGGTAACTATTTTCATGATCAGTTTTTAACTATATTTAGTGAAATATTTAACTATATTTATTATTAAGATTTAGGTACAATGCAAGCACCTTATAATAAAAGGATACATATGCAGAACATTTAAAAATGTTAATACCTTAAACTACTATTCTGATACTGATCTAAGTCAAATAGAGCTTTTTTTCAGTCAGGTGTCTGGGAAATGGGGAGATCAAGGAAACCTGGTCTCTGCCTCAGGGAACAGGAAATCTGGAGAAACCAGGGAAAAATAAAGGTTTCAATAATAAAAGCTTTCATTAACAGCCATTCAAAATCCACCCCACCACCTCCAGCTTATAGTAGATGCTCCCTAGATGCTGCAGTATATACAGCTCAGTGGTGGCAGCACAGGTTTCTCAGTCAGGTTTGGGTTCTAATGTCAGTTCTGCTGATTCCTAGTTGTGCAGCTTGAGCCAGTTAAGTTCCTAAACCCCTCAGTGCTTCAGCTTCTTCGACTCATTGCTTCAGGCTGCTTTTAGGCAGGTTTTGGCAGGAGAACGGGGATTGGAACTATACTATTTTAAAAGGTGAGGCCGAATTTGGATCAGCAGGTGACCCTTTGTGTAGCCAGGTGGAAGAGGACGAGAAGCATTTAAACGGGCCCATCATTAGTGAACTGCTGATTTTTCTTACTGAGCTTAGACTCTGATCTGCACGTGATTCCTTGATTGGCCATTTAGAAGCTTGTTAGCACCTTGGGGAGAGTACCTTCTTTCAGACCTGGTTTCCTCATGTCTTTAACGGGAAAAGTGATGCTTAACTTGCAGGGCTATGGTCAATCAAAAGTAGGGTGTATGCAGTACTTATATTTTTTCTGAGCAGTCACACATGCTCCCTTCCTACTTCAACGTTTTACATACTCCATACATTAAAGGTAAATCAGAGATCTACATCCGGTAAATTAATCAGCTATTTTAATAAGGTAGATAGTAAATGATGGTGATATTTAAGTTTTTTAAAGTCAGTTATCATCATGGCACTGATTACCATTTGTATGTCATACTGTTTGAATGTCGGACCTGCTTTGTTTTTCTTTTCCGCAGATGGTATATTACTTATGGTCATGAACTCATTTGGAAGAACAGGGAGCCACTAGTGAAAATTTGGCACGAAATGAGGACTAACAGCCCCAAAAAAGGAGGTGGCTCTAAGTAAAACTGGGGTTGGACGATACTGGTGCCTCTGGTCCATGGTGCCTGAAAGCCCCAGGAACACGTCGGCCTGGGGTGACCACAGCTTTGCTCCTGCCTGGAAGACACCCAGCACCTGGCTTGCTCAGTGTTTTAAACTATGTCCTCAGTCCATGTCTTATTAGAAAGTGAATTATGACAACGTTGTGAAATAAAGGTTTATATCTCTAGTTTGTAAATAGGGTGTGTGTCTCCTTTGCAGAGCACCAAAGCTGCCTTGGTATCTAATTACATGTGAAAGTTTGAGCCATGAACCTGGCAGAGTAGAGTGCACTGGGAAAGACCTGATTGAAACTTGGAGGCACTGGGCTTTGCACATTGGCCCTC